>NC_047119.1:65523850-65823850 GCF_902500255.1 Thalassophryne amazonica
TTGACATTATTATAATTCACACAGGCATTATTGCAGTACACAGACATTATTATAATACACACTGACATTATTATAATTCACACAGGCATTATTGCAGTACACAGACATTATTATAATACAGACACTATTACAGTACACACAGGCATTATTACAGTACACATACATTATAATAATACATACTGACATTATTATAATTCACACAGGCATTATTGCAGTACACAGACATTATAATAATACATACTGACATTATTATAATTCACACAGGCATTATTGCAGTACACAGACATTATTATAATACAGACACTATTACAGTACACACAGGCATTATTACAGTACTCAGACATTATTACAGTACACAGATATTATTACAGTACTCAGACATTATTACAGTACACAGATATTATTACAGTACACACAGGCATTATTGCAGTATTTAGGCATCATTACAGTGCACAGATATTATTACAGTACTCAGACATTATTACAGTACACAGATATTATAATACACACAGACATTACAGTACACTGCCATTATTACAGTATTATTATAATACACACAGAGATTATTATAATACACACAGAGATTACAGTACATGGCCATTATTACAGTATTATTATAATACACAGAGATTATTATAATACACACAGAGATTACAGTACACGGCCATTATTACAGTATTATTATAATACACACAGAGATTATTATAATACACAGAGATTATTATAATACACACAGAGATTACAGTACACGGCCATTATTACAGTATTATTATAATACACACAGAGATTACAGTATATACAGACATTTTTGCAGTACTCAGACATTGCAGTAGCCACGCCTTTGGGGCGGGGCTGACATATCAACTTTGGCCGCGACGGCGCCCGGGTTTGCTGATCTCGCATGTGATTGGCTGTTTGTTAAAAACCCCACCTTTTTCATGAGCTCGCGCGTCAAGTGCACTGCTGGTGCATTAATTGTGAATCAGGGTTTCTTTTAACTTTGTCTTCTTTTACTGGTAAATGAAAGGTATATATTACCTTTTGTGTAAAATCTTAATCACAGGCAGAATATCCGACGAATGACTGTGATCTGGTGACTTGCTGCGGGCGGAAGTGTTGTCGGTGAAGCAGAGAGCGGAGGGGCTCCAGCATCACGTCCAGGTTTGTCTTCATGCGTTCATTCACATCATGGCTTCATAAAATGAAAACATCACGCACGGGCCGTGTCCGTTCAATATTTTAGCGGCTGTATCGTTGTTGGGTAAGGCTTCAGTCGGGGTGTGTTTGTGTCTGCGCGCGCGCGTGTTCAGACGGACGGCGGAGAACAGGATGAAACCGGCCTGCGCGTGCAACAGCCATCTTTGACCGTGCAACACTAAAAACACGCAAAATACAACCGTCATCATCTGTCTTATCTGTTGTTATTGTTGCGTGTAGCTGTAGATTTTCTGAAGTGATTATGTAGAGTCTCAACAGCACAAATGTTCTATGTTGTAAAATAAAGGACAGTTATAAGTGAAAGCGAAGGAAAAGCCTTTTTTCCCATTAAAATGCATTTTGTTTGTTTTTGTAAAAAAAAAAAAAAAATCAGCCTTATTTGGCCCATTGAAAAAGCCTTGGGAATAAGTAATCACCATGATCATAATGAAGTAGTCTTAAATGGAAAGAGAAAAGAGATAGTCATGCATTTTGAAGTATTTCTGTAGCTGTTTCCAGTGAGGCTATTCAGCCCAAGGAAGTCTTATTGGTCAAGTAAATGTTCCACCCACACTTTATGACCAAGGCAGCTGCTGTCTTTCCAGTTGCCCAAACAATAAGTCAGGCTATTTTTCTGGCTTTTGTCACATGACCACATTTATAGTGGACATGTGATCAGTACACCTAATGCTGGATTTCCACATACTACTTTCCGTCTGTGGTCTGTCGCATCTGCGCATGCGAATATCAGTTTCAAATATGTTGTCTGTCTCCTCTGTGATAATTGGTACGACCCCTTATTATTATTAATATGTACAGTGGCTTGCAAAAGTATTTAGCCCCTTGGTATTTCACGCATTTTAATTTGTTTGTGGCATTTCAAATACAAAAAGTAAATCAGGTTTCTCGATATAAAGGTTTCTCTGGTGGTTGGCTCTCACTGCGGTATTGTATCACTTCCTGTTCCAGAGCACAGCGGTGTTTTTCTGTATCTGTTAGCTGTTTAATCTGCGCAGTTAGATTGATCTAGTTATCTAGATTACGATTTGTTTCCCAGTGTAATCTTTACGTGCCTTACCTAAAGCACTCCTTCTGCTGAATCACCTCTAAATTATTTACACATTATTCACTTTGCGTGTTTTTAGGAATCCGCTAGCTTAGCGTAGCTACTAGCTCTTAGCCGATTTAGCATGGCGGCTTCTCCTGTCTCTCCCGCACTTTTCTGCTCTGGGTGTGAAATGTTTAGTTATTCCTCGGCCTCCTTTAGCAGTAACGGTACTTGTAATAAGTGTAGCTTATTCGTAGCTTTGGAGGCCAGGCTGGGCGAATTGGAGACTCGGCTCCGCACCGTGGAAAATTCTACAGCTAGCCAGGCCCCTGTAGTCGGTGCGGACCAAGGTAGCTTAGCTGCCGTTAGTTACCCCCTGGCAGATCCCGAGCAGCTGGGAAAGCAGGCCGACTGGGTGACTGTGAGGAGGAAGCGTAGCCCTAAACAGAAGCCCCGTGTACACCGCCAACCCGTTCACATCTCTAACCGTTTTTCCCCACTCGACGACACACCCGTCGAGGATCAAACTCTGGTTATTGGCGACTGTTTTGAGAAATGTGAAGTTAGCGACACCAGCAACCATAGTCAATTGTCTTCCGGGGGCCAGAGCAGGCGACATTGAAGGAAATTTGAAACTGCTGGCTAAGGCTAAGCGTAAATTTGGTAAGATTGTAATTCACGTCGGCAGTAATGACACCCGGTTACGCCAATCGGAGGTCACTAAAATTAACATTAAATCGGTGTGTAACTTTGCAAAAACAATGTCGGACTCTGTAGTTTTCTCTGGGCCCCTCCCCAATCAGACCGGGAGTGACATGTTTAGCCGCATGTTCTCCTTGAATTGCTGGCTGTCTGAGTGGTGTCCAAAAAATGAGGTGGGCTTCATAGATAATTGGCAAAGCTTCTGGGGAAAACCTGGTCTTGTTAGGAGAGACGGCATCCATCCCACTTTGGATGGAGCAGCTCTCATTTCTAGAAATCTGGCCAATTTTCTTAAATCCTCCAAACCGTGACTATCCAGGGTTGGGACCAGGAAGCAGAGTTGTAGTCTTACACACCTCTCTGCAGCTTCTCTCCCCCTGCCATCCCCTCATTACCCCATCCCCGTAGAGACGGTGCCTGCTCCCAGACTACCAATAACCAGCAAAAATTGGGGCAACTGTTTGTTGTGATTTGGCGCTATACAAGAAAAAAGTTGATTGATTGATTGATTGAAAATCTATTTAAGCATAAAAATTCAAAAAGAAAAAATAATATAGCACCTTCAACTGCACCACAGACTAAAACAGTTAAATGTGGTCTATTAAACATTAGGTCTCTCTCTTCTAAGTCCCTGTTGGTAAATGATATAATAATTGATCAACATATTGATTTATTCTGCCTTACAGAAACCTGGTTACAGGAGGATGAATATGTTAGTTTAAATGAGTCAACACCCCCGAGTCACACTAACTGTCAGAATGCTCGTAGCACAGGCCGGGGCGGAGGATTAGCAGCAATCTTCCATTCCAGCTTATTAATTAATCAAAAACCCAGACAGAGCTTTAATTCATTTGAAAGCTTGTCTCTTAGTCTTGTCCATCCAAATTGGAAGTCCCAAAAACCAGTTTTATTTGTTATTATCTATCGTCCACCTGGTCGTTACTGTGAGTTTCTCTGTGAATTTTCAGACCTTTTGTCTGACTTAGTGCTTAGCTCAGATAAGATAATTATAGTGGGCGATTTTAACATCCACACAGATGCTGAGAATGACAGCCTCAACACTGCATTTAATCTATTATTAGACTCTATTGGCTTTGCTCAAAAAGTAAATGAGTCCACCCACCACTTTAATCATATCTTAGATCTTGTTCTGACTTATGGTATGGAAATAGAAGACTTAACAGTATTCCCTGAAAACTCCCTTCTGTCTGATCATTTCTTAATAACATTTACATTTACTCTGATGGACTACCCAGCAGTGGGGAATAAGTTTCATTACACTAGAAGTCTTTCAGAAAGCGCTGTAACTAGGTTTAAGGATATGATTCCTTCTTTATGTTCTCTAATGCCATATACCAACACAGTGCAGAGTAGCTACCTAAACTCTGTAAGGGAGATAGAGTATCTCGTCAATAGTTTTACATCCTCATTGAAGACAACTTTGGATGCTGTAGCTCCTCTGAAAAAGAGAGCTTTAAATCAGAAGTGTCTGACTCCGTGGTATAACTCACAAACTCGTAGCTTAAAGCAGATAACCCGTAAGTTGGAGAGGAAATGGCGTCTCACTAATTTAGAAGATCTTCACTTAGCCTGGAAAAAGAGTCTGTTGCTCTATAAAAAAGCCCTCCGTAAAGCTAGGACATCTTTCTACTCATCACTAACCGAAGAAAATAAGAACAACCCCAGGTTTCTTTTCAGCACTGTAGCCAGGCTGACAAAGAGTCAGAGCTCTATTGAGCTGAGTATTCCATTAACTTTAACTAGTAATGACTTCATGACTTTCTTTGCTAACAAAATTTTAACTATTAGAGAAAAAATTACTCATAACCATCCCAAAGACGTATCGTTATCTTTGGCTGCTTTCAGTGATGCCGGTATTTGGTTAGACTCTTTCTCTCCGATTGTTCTGTCTGAGTTATTTTCATTAGTTACTTCATCCAAACCATCAACATGTTTATTAGACCCCATTCCTACCAGGCTGCTCAAGGAAGCCCTACCATTATTTAATGCTTCGATCTTAAATATGATCAATCTATCTTTGTTAGTTGGCTATGTACCACAGGCTTTTAAGGTGGCAGTAATTAAACCATTACTTAAAAAGCCATCACTTGACCCAGCTATCTTAGCTAATTATAGGCCAATCTCCAACCTTCCTTTTCTCTCAAAAATTCTTGAAAGGGTAGTTGTAAAACAGCTAACTGATCATCTGCAGAGGAATGGTCTATTTGAAGAGTTTCAGTCAGGTTTTAGAATTCATCATAGTACAGAAACAGCATTAGTGAAGGTTACAAATGATCTTCTTATGGCCTCGGACAGTGGACTCATCTCTGTGCTTGTTCTGTTAGACCTCAGTGCTGCTTTTGATACTGTTGACCATAAAATTTTATTACAGAGATTAGAGCATGCCATAGGTATTAAAGGCACTGCGCTGCGGTGGTTTGAATCATATTTGTCTAATAGATTACAATTTGTTCATGTAAATGGGGAATCTTCTTCACAGACTAAAGTTAATTATGGAGTTCCACAAGGTTCTGTGCTAGGACCAATTTTATTCACTTTATACATGCTTCCCTTGGGCAGTATTATTAGACGGTATTGCTTAAATTTTCATTGTTATGCAGATGATACCCAGCTTTATCTATCCATGAAGCCAGAGGACACACACCAATTAGCTAAACTGCAGGATTGTCTTACAGACATAAAGACATGGATGACCTCTAATTTCCTGCTTTTAAACTCAGATAAAACTGAAGTTATTGTACTTGGCCCCACAAATCTTAGAAACATGGTGTCTAACCAGATCCTTACTCTGGATCGCATTACCCTGACCTCTAGTAATACTGTGAGAAATCTTGGAGTCATTTTTGATCAGGATATGTCATTCAAAACGCATATTAAACAAATATGTAGGACTGCTTTTTTGCATTTACGCAATATCTCTAAAATCAGAAAGGTCTTGTCTCAGAGTGATGCTGAAAAACTAATTCATGCATTTATTTCCTCTAGGCTGGACTATTGTAATTCATTATTATCAGGTTGTCCTAAAAGTTCCCTAAAAAGCCTTCAGTTAATTCAAAATGCTGCAGCTAGAGTACTGACGGGGACTAGAAGGAGAGAGCATATCTCACCCATATTGGCCTCTCTTCATTGGCTTCCTGTTAATTCTAGAATAGAATTTAAAATTCTTCTTCTTACTTATAAGGTTTTGAATAATCAGGTCCCATCTTATCTTAGGGACCTCGTAGTACCATATCACCCCAATAGAGCGCTTTGCTCTCAGACTGCAGGCTTACTTGTAGTTCCTAGGGTTTGTAAGAGTAGAATGGGAGGCAGAGCCTTCAGCTTTCAGGCTCCTCTCCTGTGGAACCAGCTCCCAATTCAGATCAGGGAGACAGACACCCTCTCTACTTTTAAGATTAGGCTTAAAACTTTCCTTTTTGCTAAAGCTTATAGTTAGGGCTGGATCAGGTGACCCTGAACCATCCCTTACTTATGCTGCTATAGACATAGACTGCTGGGGGGTTCCCATGATGCACTGTTTCTTTCTCTTTTTGCTCTGTATGCACCACTCTGCATTTAATCATTAGTGATCGATCTCTGCTCCCCTCCACAGCATGTCTTTTTCCCGGTTCTCTCCCTCAGCCCCAACCAGTCCCAGCAGAAGACTGCCCCTCCCTGAGCCTGGTTCTGCTGGAGGTTTCTTCCTGTTAAAAGGGAGTTTTTCCTTCCCACTGTAGCCAAGTGCTTACTCACAGGGGGTCGTTTTGACCATTGGGGTTTTACATAATTATTGTATGGCCTTGCCTTACAATATAAAGCGCCTTGGGGCAACTGTTTGTTGTGATTTGGCGCTATATAAAAAAAATTGATTGATTGATTGATAAAAAATTCTAAAATTATCTTCCTTAGGCTGAAACTGAAAGTAAATCTCTACAACCTGATATAAATTAATTAAAAATATAAAAGCCAAGCTGATGGGTTGCATAAGTAATCAGCCTCTTTGGTATAATACCTGTAAATAATCAGTTTAATTGCCAGTTTTCTTCAGACATGTCAGGGGATGAATACATGAACATTTCCAAGTCACTGAATATGTCTTGAACTTTATTTACAGTAGTGTTCAGAATAATAGTAGTGCTATGTGACTAAAAAGATTAATCCAGGTTTTGAGTATATTTCTTATTGTTACATGGGAAACAAGGTACCAGTAGATTCAGTAGATTCTCACAAATCCAACAAGAACAAGCATTCATGATATGCACACTCTTAAGGCTATGAAATTGGGCTATTAGTAAAAAAAAAAAAAAGTAGAAAAGGGGGTGTTCACAATCATAGTAATGTGGCATTCAGTCAGTGAGTTTGTCAATTTTGTGGAACAAACAGGTGTGAATCTGGTGTCCCCTATGTAAGGATGAAGCCAGCACCTGTTGAACATGCTTTTCTCTTTGAAAGCCTGAGGACAATGGGACGTTCAAGACATTTTTCAGAAGAACAGCGTAGTTTGATTAAAAAGTTGATTGGAGAGGGGAAAACCTATATGCAGGTGCAAAAAATTATAGGCTGTTCATCTACAGTGATCTCCAATGCTTTAAAGTGGACAAAAAAAAAACAGAGACGCGTGGAAGAAAACGGAAAACAACCATCAAAATGGATAGAAGAATAACCAGAATGGCAAAGGCTCACCCATTGATCAGATCCAGGATGATCAAAGACAGTCTGGAGCTACCTGTAAGTGCTGTGACAGTTAGAAGATGCCTGTGTGAAGCTAATTTATTTGCAAGAATCCCCCGCAAAGTCCCTCTGTTAAATAAGACATGTGCAGAAAACGTTACAATTTGCCAAAGAACACATCAACTGGCCTAAAGAGAAATGGAGGAATATTTTGTGGACTGATGAGAGTAAAATTGTTCTTTTTGGGTCCAAGGGCCCGCAACAGTTTGTGAGACGACCCCAAACTCTGTATTCAAGCCACAGTTCACAGTGAAGACAGTGAAGCATGGTGGTGCAAGCATCGTGATATGGGCATGTTTCTCCTACTATGGTGTTGGGCCTATATATCGCATACCAGGTATCATGGATCAGTTTGGATATGTCAAAATACTTGAAGAGGTCATGTTGCCTTATGCTGAAGAGGACATGCCCTTGAAATGGGTGTTTCAACAAGACAATGACCCCAAGCACACTAGTAAAGTAAGTACACTCAACAAAAATATAAACGCAACACTTTTGGTTTTGCTCTCATTTTGTATGAGATGAACTCAAAGATCTAAAACTTTTTCCACATACACAATATCACCATTTCCCTCAAATATTGTTCACAAACCAGTCTAAATCTGTGATAGTGAGCACTTCTCCTTTGCTGAGATAATCCATCCCATCTCACAGGTGTGCCATATCAAGATGCTGATTAGACACCATGATTAGTGCACAGGTGTGCCTTAGACTGTCCACAATAAAAGGCCACTCTGAAAGGTGCAGTTTTGTTTTATTGGGGGGGTACCAGTCAGTATCTGGTGTGACCACCATTTGCCTCATGCAGTACAACACATCTCCTTCGCATAGAGTTGATCAGGTTGTCAATTGTGGCCTGTGGAATGTTGGTCCACTCTTCTTCAATGGCTGTGCGAAGTTGCTGGATATTGGCGGGAACTGGTACACGCTGTCGTATACGCCGTTCCAGAGCATCCCAAACATGCTCAATGGGTGACATGTCTGGTGAGTATGCCGGCCATGCAAGAACTGGGACATTTTCAGCTTCCAAGAATTGTGTACAGATCCTTGCAACATGGGGCCGTGCATTATCCTGCTGCAACATGAGGTGATGTTCTTGGATGTATGGCACAACAATGGGCCTCAGGATCTCGTCACGGTATCTCTGTGCATTCAAAATGCCATCAATAAAATGCACCTGTGTTCTTCATCCATATCAGACGCCTGCCCATACCATAACCCCACTGCCACCATGGGCCACTCGATCCACAACATTGACATCAGAAAACCGCTCACCCACACGACGCCACACACGCTGTCTGCCATCTGCCCTGAACAGTGTGAACCGGGATTCATCTGTGAAGAGAACACCTCTCCAACGTGCCAAACGCCAGCGAATGTGAGCATTTGCCCACTCAAGTCGGTTATGACGACGAACTGGAGTCAGGTCGAGACCCCGATGAGGACGACGAGCATGCAGATGAGCTTCCCTGAGACGGTTTCTGACAGTTTGTGCAGAAATTCTTTGGTTATGCAAACCGATTGTTTCAGCAGCTGTCCGAGTGGCTGGTCTCAGACGATCCTGGAGGTGAACATGCTGGATGTGGAGGTCCTGGGCTGGTGTGGTTACATGTGGTCTGCGGTTGTGAGGCTGGTTGGATGTACTGCCAAATTCTCTGAAACGCCTTTGGAGACGGCTTATGGTAGAGAAATGAACATTCAATACACGAGCAACAGCTCTGGTTGACATTCCTGCTGTCAGCATGCCAATTGCACGCTCCCTCAAATCTTGCGACATCTGTGGCATTGTGCTGTGTGATAAAATTACACCTTTCAGAGTGGCCTTTTATTGTGGGCAGTCTAAGGCACACCTGTGCACTAATCATGGTGTCTACTCAGCATCTTGATATGGCACACCTGTGAGGTGGGATGGATTATCTCAGCAAAGGAGAAGTGCTCACTATCACAGATTTAGACTGGTTTGTGAACAATATTTGAGGGAAATGGTGATATTGTGTATGTGGAAAAAGTTTTAGATCTTTGAGTTCATCTCATACAAAATGGGAGCAAAACCAAAAGTGTTGCGTTTATATTTTTGTTGAGTGTAAGTAAGACGCAACTCCACATTACATGGAGAAATGTGGCAGGGGTGGGATTTGAACCCGGAATCTTCTGCACTGAAACCAAGTGCATTAACCACTTGGCCACCACCCCTGCACCCCAAGCACACTAGTAAACGAGCAAAATCTTGGTTCCAAATCAACAAAATTAATGCCTTGCAGATGCGAAGAAATCATGAAAAAACTGTGGTTATACAACTAAATACTAGTTTAGTGATTCACAGGATTGCTAAAAAAGCAGTTTGAACATAATAGTTTTGAGTTTGTAGCATCAACAGCAGATGCTACTGTATTGTGAACACCCCTTTTCTACTTTGTCTTACTAAAAGCCCAATTTCATAGCCTTAAGAGTGTGCATATCATGAATTCTTGGTCTTGTTGGATTTGTGAGCATCTACTGAATCTACTGTTACCTTGTTTCCTATGTAACAATAAGAAATATACTCAAAACTTGGATTAATCTTTTAAGTCACATAGCACTACTATTATTCTGAACACTACTGTACATCAGTTATGAAGAAATACAAACAGTATGGCACTCTATGTTAAGTCTGTGTGGAGCAGACAGTTCTCAAAAAAACTGAGTGACTGTGCAAGAAGGAGAAGAGTGAGGAAAGCCACCAAGACTCCCAGACAACCAGGGATGCGTATCCGCCGTCTTTGGACGGTTTTCCATCTTTTTGTAAATTCTTGCCGTCTAAAAGAAATGCAGGGCTGTGAAAAATCTGTGGATCCGCAAAATTCCGCAGATTTCATCATGGGGGGAGGTGTTAGTGTTTTACCCTGTAATCATGATTGTCACTGAGTTTTTAAAATGTCTATCGCAAAGTGTTCTTTTTTTAACGACATCGTGCAAGTTTTATAAGACCGCGGCAGTCCGTGGACTGATAAAAATCAGTGTCCTTGGAGAAAAAAAGCCTGGCTGTTGCGACAGTTGTCATAAAGTGAGACTGGTTGGTTGCTGTGGCGACGCTGTTGGTCTCCTGCATGTAGCTTAAGCTAAAGGTAGCATGTGGACATCACAAACCTTTAGAGCGCTAAAGTTTTTAAAAGAAGACTTGTGCAGCATGTCTCTGTCACAGACCAACGTTGGACAGAGAGAAGATGGCGAGAAAGATTGTTTGAAAAAGTCTGATAAGGACAAGAATCTGTGGAATTGTCGCTGGCTTCATCAACACACCTGAAAGATAAAAGAAACGGGAAAAGTGAACTGTGCCATCAGGAAACACGGTAAGAATTTTTCTCTCTCTGGAAAATAAACATTGTCCTGTTCAAACAGGATTTTAGAAAATATTATGTAACTTTTTTCATTAATCTAGACTTTCTTTCATTGGGAAAAAAGACTGGCTTTGAATGGATTTAGGCTGCATGAATTTACACAAGAATGTAAATGAGGTTTTATTAATGTAGACTTTTTTTCATGGGAAAAAGACACAGTGACTTTGAGTGGATTTACAGGAATTTACACAAGAATATGTGGCTATTTTACTATTGTGTATATATATATATATATGTTAATCAAGGTATGTCAATAAATAAATTTCAGTATAAAATAAAAAAATAAATAAATTCAGGTTCAGATTCTTAGAGGTGTTTGGGCTCAGACTGAGATGGATAATTTAAACAAATTTAACATTTTGTTGTGCATTATTGAATGAATAATAGTAATCGAGTAGCTTCAGTATTATGGTATGATATTATGATATGATATCTCTTTACCTAGTCTGAAAGCAGTTATGAACTTATTTATAACATTTTAGTTGAGAGTTATGATTTTTAATTGCCTAGTATTTGAGCCCAGTCACAAACAAACTAAATAAAGTTTTTATGAAGATTTAGCTATATTTGTAAACTGTTGTGTTGTTATATTCTGTACATGCGCCTACAGGATGCACAACATGCATTCAATAGCCACATGTTGTGCCATACTGCATGAGATCACAAGAGAAATTTAACAGCTGTTTCAGGTCCAGATTTCACCAAAGAATGCACCACAGGGCACTTTTATTCTCAAAATCTTCGGTGGGGGGGCATCTCCCCAGACCCCCCTTAGCTCTCCAAACGCGTATGGCATTCTGGGTAACTTTTGATGTCTTGAATATTAGAGATGAATCACATTGCTGTCTCTTTTTTTTTTTTTTCTCCTAAGCATCCATGGACAACCCAGAAGAGGCTACAGGCTTCTGTGGCTGTGATTGGAGAAATTGTACACAGTGCATGTTTTGCATTTTGTATCCCCAGTTATACAGCTTCATGATGAAGTGGTACAGAGGAGGGTTTTCTTTCACCAAAACATTAAATATAGGCTTGCATCTCAGATGTACCTTCTGGCAAATTGTAGCTGAACTTTCAGGTCTTCTTTCTTTCCACCACCAGACCCCCCAATTACAGCCCTCTTAATCCCTTGTCACTTTATGCATTTTTTTATGTAGATGTAAATTAATATTCAAACTTTTCAACTAGTTGACAGTAGGGCTGTACAATATGGCCAGATTATCATATCTCAATATTGCCATGTCAATATGATATACACTGTGACTATGATTTTGCACAAAGTGCAGCAACAGTGAAAATTAAACATTCTTAAACAAAACAGTAATAATACCACACTCATTTTGCACTCATCATAAGATTAGGATACAGTGCCCTCCATACGTATTGGAACACTTGGAATTTCACACATTTTTGTTGTGTGTTGGGGGGTTTGGCTGGATGTTTTTGTGTTGTTTTCTTTTCTTTGCTCTCCATGTGGTATGCAAACTGGTTTTTGTCTGTGGAGACGGTGCTGGCAGAAGAGTCCTTCACCCTCATCAGCATTATCAGCTGCACCTGTGGATGATGCTCACGTGTAAACTTAAAGACTTTCAGCTGAAGCAGATAATGAGATGGCGTTCTGCATTTAAGCCATGAGTGGTTCAAGCAGAATTGCCGGGAACTCGACCTTGTGACGTTCGGTTGTGAGACGCTGAGGACCGCGCCTGGGTTTGACACATCGTGCCTGTGAAGGAGGACGGGTGAGGGACACATGCTGTCAGCACACATCAGAGGTGATGATTGTCTGAATAAGTGTTAACAGTAATTTGGTATTTTGTTACGCAGTATATTTGAACATTGATGAGAATTGTGCAGCTCGCTTCTCACTGCCGTGGCGTACGGAATTATGATCCTCCACCTGTTGTGAGAAGCTGCTCATTTACATAAAGCTTAAATTCAGACCTGAATGTGTTGCTGATAGTGTGTGCCTTTGAAGGATATTTGTTGTAGCTGTTGACTTACCTCACCTTTGCATCCTTCACAGAGTCAGTTTGTCGTGTCCACCTGGGGGGTGTTCGGCGGTGAGTCTGGGGCCAGAAGCGTCGGGCTTCGATCCATTTGGGCGCTGGAGAGCGCGCCGTCCTTCACCTCGCCAGATAACCGCACATTTATGTTGTACACAGTTATTGCACAGAAGGAAAATATATATATATATTTTTTTTTTGCCAGCTTGCACTCGACCGAGACGGACGCACTTTTCTCTTCTCCCTCCCTCCTTATCTTTCCTGCTTTTGTGGCGTGTTGTCTGTGAGGCTGCAGCGTTGCTCTTCTGGAAACGACAAAAATGGATCTGTTAAAGTGGTCTCTGAACGCAATTGACACTATTTTTTCTACAAGATCTTCGGGAGCGGAGGATCCGACCTGTCCTGCTGGGACGCATGTGATGGGTTACGTGATGGACTCGTGGAGGAGATGGCAGGTCATGTGCCTTTACATGCTTTCTGTGGAGGACGTTGAAGATGTGTACATATTCGGCTTGGTGGTGACCGGCTTTCTGATGTGTGGAGCGGGGCACTTGCTGGTTTACCGGAAAATCAAGAAAGTGGAAGCAGCTTTGATTGGTCGTTCCAAGCTGCCCTATATGATTGATTCGATTGGGAAGGCAGTGGCTGCGCAGTCGGCGGGGGTTAACCGCGCATTGGATGTCATCTCTGGGAAGATTGCAGCCCTGGAAACCCGCTTTGACCATCTGTGAAGACCACATTCTACATTTCTACATTTCAGATGCATTGGGAGCCACTCTGTTCTCAGAACTGTGGAATCTTTCAGGCGTCTGTTAATCTGGCTATTCATTTGGCTTCCCCAAATACAGCTGCACTTCAAGGTCGCTGTGATAAGATACCTCCTCAGAAGAACAACACTCTTTGCCTCGCTCCCTGGTCTTCCCCCCTCCCCTCAGCTTCTCCAGCTCTGACGTGAACTGTGACTGTCCCGGACTTTCTCAGCCTGCGCAGGGCTGTTCCCTTCCCCCCCCCCAGACTGTCGAACAAGGCCGTTGACGGCGCCGAAACTGGCTGCCTTCCGGAGTGTTCTGATAAACTGGTCCTTTCAAATCTCGGTTGTCGTCCTGTGTCCTTGTTTTTGTCTCTGTGATTATTGTTTTTTTGTGCTGATGGGATTTTTTTTTCCTCATTGCCGCTGCATCCCTCGTGTTTTGCTTCATATATATGTTTTATGTACCGGGCCGGCCTATGTGTTGTGTGTTATGTGTGTTGTTTGTTATGGGTCGGTGTTGGTTTGCTCAGCCCTGCTGTTGACCAAGGCAGGGATGTACATCTGGAGCTGGTCCCCGGGCGCCTAATGGCGACCTCTGCTCCTACTGGCAAATAGGATGGGTTAAATGCAGTAGCCACATTTCATTGTGCAGGAAAGTTCTTCTGTTCTGTGCATATGACAATAAAATTTCCTTGATCCTTGATCCTTCCTTGATCCTAAATTTGTTTTGTTTTTGGAACCGCTTTCTGGTTATTTTAACGCTGGGTTCAGTCAGACGCTGGTCGCGCTCCTCAACTCGCGTCTGCACATAACAGTAGTTCCCGGCCATTCCAAAATGGACCCAGCGGCAGAAGCGGTTCCTTTTGCTGAAAAAGTTCAAGAATACTTGGAGAAGATATGGGAGCAATTACGGCCTCTCGCAAATCAAATTAAACAAACAGATGCTCGCATTACGGAGCTTGCAGCACAAGCCGTTCTGCTTCCTGCTGCTCCAGCTGCGGCACCATCGATACCGGTGCAGATAACTCCGTCACCCAAGGGGAGGCGGAGTGCGGCAGATTATTCCGTGGATTTCCGAATTTTTTCTGCTCAGTCCGGTTGGAATGCCGCAGCTTTGAGAGGAGTGTTTGTGGATGGTTTGAATGATTCATTAAAAGATGAGCTAGCAGTCCGTGACAAATCAAAAGATTTAGATGAGCTAATATCTTTGGCTATTCGTCTAGATGATCGGATAAAGGAGCGTGGACGCGAGAGAGGGCGGACATCAGAGCGGGTCTTTTCGTCTGGGGCTTTCCCCGACACAGATCAGGGCTGCTTCTTCTTCACCCCACTGAGACTCCTCCGACGGGACCTCTGGCTCCTCTTGCAGATGAGCCCATGCAGATGGGACGAGCTGAAGCCGCCATATTGCCCCGGTCACATAAGCGTCAAGAAAGATAACAATGACGTATCTCCAGGTGTTCTTAGATAGGCATAATAATGGACACAAAAAAAAAAGGGGGGCAGATCTTTGGTTGTTTAGTTATTTGGGCTGTTTTTGTTTTTATGTAAGGGGTTATAAATTGTTTGGGGACTTAGATGCGGTTCTGGTGGAGTGAACGACTGGCGGTTCAGAGCTCGGCTGGACTCAGGTAATCATTATTTGAAGTTAGGTAATTTTTGTTTGAGGATTGGGTCGTTTTGTTTTGTTGTTTTAATTTCCCTGTTTCCCTAACCCCAACCTCACATGCTCTAAGACCGTTTGTCTTTTGGGTTGTGGAGTGGTGCAGGTTGGTTACGCTGAGCGTTTCTCAGAAAACCTCTGCACCTGGGGGGGGGGGGGGGGGGGGGGGGGGGTTGTCAGGGGCGTTTTTTTGTGTTTGGTTGATCCCCGGTTCCACTCCAGCTCTGGTGGGCCTTTGACCGTTCGTCATTGGTGTTACCGGGGTGTGGTGCAGCGGGAACGTACCTCAGTTGGAGTGGTGGGCCGATCTGTGCCGTTCGCCATTTCGGTAGTTCCACCCCTCCCGATGGGCTGGTGGTATGGTCGGTTTGGGGCACCGGACGTATTTCCGGTTTTCTGCTGCGCTTAGGGGATGGGACTGGGTTAGTTTTTCCTGTTTCCTTTCCCAGCTTAGTAGTTTTGTGCCGTTCGCCAAAATTGGGCTATCGATAGGCTCTGGGAGTGGTCTGAGGTCTTTCGGGGTGCTGGGGGGGGTAACAGGGTTTGACAGTTTTATTTTGCCCCCGGGGTGTTTTAATGAAGTCCGCCGGGGGTTGGATTTTTGTGTTATGTTTCCATCCAGGTTCCACCTCCAGGGTCGATGGGATGGTCCTGTGGGGGGGGATTGATTGTGGGGCCGATTAACCAAGTGTGGCCGGGTCTGGGGTTCCTGGGTTGTGGGGAGGGTACCTCCTGGGGTTGATGGTACGGTCCTCTGGGGGGCACTGTTCCTCCGTGTAAACCTGGGGACCTCTGTAAGATTCCGGTTTTGGTTGTTCTCTCCTGGAACTGGCGGTAAAGGTCTTCTGGGGGGGGGGGTGGGGGGTGGGCTCTGCATATCGTTCTGGGGGGGGGGTTGTTTGTTATTTTTCTTTGTGAATTTATGTTTGTATTGTGTTGTTGGGGCTGTGTTGGGTTATTGCATTTGGGAGTTTTTCTTTTCTTCCCGGGGTTGGATGGGACGGTCCCCTGGGGAGTGGTTTGGGTGGGTTTTGTGTTTTTCTTCTATGTTGGGTTGTATATGGGACTTGTTTTGGGTTTTGTTGATGCCAGCTGGCCTTCCAGCCGTGGTGCCCTGTCCTGCCGTCTGCTTTCTGTCATGGACCCCGGAGGGAGGTGTTGTTCTCGGGCCTGGTCTGTTCGGTCGCCGGGAGGCTTCCCGTTGATGGGGGGGTACTGTTGTGTGTTGGGGGGTTTGGCTGGATGTTTTTGTGTTGTTTTCTTTTCTTTGCTCTCCAGGTGGTATGCAAACTGTTTTTTGTCTGTGGAGACGGTGCTGGCAGAAGAGTCCTTCACCCTCATCAGCATTATCAGCTGCACCTGTGGATGATGCTCACGTGTAAACTTAAAGACTTTCAGCTGAAGCAGATAATGAGATGGCGTTCTGCATTTAAGCCATGTATGATTCAAGCAGAATTGCCGGGAACTCGACCTTGTGATGTTCGTTTGTGAGACGCTGAGGACCGCGCCTGGGTTTGACACATCGTGCCTGTGAAGGAAGAAGGGTGAGGGACACATGCTGTCAGCACACATCAGAGGTGATTAATTGTTTGACTAATTGTTGATAGTAACTTGGTATTTTGTTACGCAGTATATTTGAATTGTGATGAGAATTGTGCAGCTCGCTTCTCACTGCGGTGGCGTGCGGACTGTTGATCCTCCACCTGTTGTGAGAAGCTGCTCATTTACATAAATCTTAAATACAGACCTGAATGTGTTGCTGATAGTGTGTGCCTTTTGAAGGATATTGGTTGTAGCTGCTGACTTACCTCACCTTTGCATCCTTCACAGAGTCAGTTTGTCGTGTCCACCTGGGGGGTGTTCAGCGGTGAGTCTGGGTCCAGAAGCGTCGGGCTTCGATCCATTTGGGCGCTGGAGAGCGCGCCGTCCTTCACCTCGCCAGATAACCGCACATTTATGTTGTACACAGTTATTGCACAGAAGGAAAATAAATTTGTTTTGTTTTTGGAACCGCTTTCTGGCTATTTTAACGCTGGGTTCAGTCAGACGCTGGTCGCGCTCCTCAACTCGCGTCTCCACATAACACATTTTAATTTATTTATACCATTTCAAATACAAGAAATACAAAAAATATAAAGAATAAAAATTTCTTCCTCAAAAAAAAATATCTTCCTCAAAATTAAACTGAATCCAAATCTCAAAAACTTGACAAAACCTGTAAATAATAATCACTTTTATTGCCAGTTTTCTTCAGACAAGTCAGGGGATGGAAACATGAACATTTTCCAATGGCTCAGTCACACGGCACTTAACGAAGGGTGACGAAGCCCTGACGAAACAAGAAATCTGGACTTTCGTTGACTGTCGTTGACATCGTTTAACCTTCGCGCAGCTTCGTTCCTGCAGCGGGCGCTTCGTCAGGATTTTTAAACTGTTGAAAAATTTGAACGAAGGGCAACAAAAACCTCAGTTCGTCTGTGTTTCGTTTTGCTGTTGTTCTTGATGTTTTTTTAATCGTTTGTGTAGTTTTTGTAACGTTGTTGTTTAATTTGACTTCGTTGGAGCAGCTGAACGTTTTCACACAGTGCAGAAGCCGGTTTGTGAGCGCTGAGGCTGCTGCTGCGTTCATGTATCGTCAGAAATTACAGGGCAAACTCAGCCTGCTTGCTTGGATTTTTTTATCTGTGTGGGGGGGGCAGCTTCAATGGGCTCAGGCACATTACATAGGCCAGAATTAATCTTTTGTGTGGATATAATTAATTATTTTGCCACAAGCAACTGTTGAATTTGAAACAACGAAAAAGTTGTGTAATTTCCGACGGTACTTGAATGCAGCATCAGCGGCAGTAGGAGTGCGTGCGCTTATTATTTTGTATTAAATATAACAATATGAGTGTAGGAATGACAATCCAGTCCTGTACATGTGGCAACAGGCAGATGAATCAAAATGATGATATAAAGGGCTGTTCTGGAAGACAGAATTCACTTTGTGGATCAGTGATCAGCTGGTGGAAATAACCGCACGAGTCAATGCGCGCGTTCACACGCACTGATTAATTTACTGCTCTGATATATTCAGTCATCTTTACACTTATATTTATTCTCCCTTTTGACAGTTTTCTGTTATAAATCAATATATATGTCTTAGAACATAATACTGTGATACAGCAGTGACCACGGAACCCTTTTTTTTTTTTTTTTTTTTAATTGGAGCACGACAGAGCACGCATCGTGTCGACAGACAGTATAGATTCTGATGATGATGGAGATGATCCCTCTTTTGTTCTGGACAAGGAACCAGAGCAGGTGGTCCATCGACATTTCCACAGATTCTGTTTGCAGTTTCTCCAGGACTCAGGCACTATGAGCTCCGTTCCAGCGCCGAGTGCTGGAACAGACACGCTCTGCTCCAGCGGTGGCTCCAAGCGCGTTTCGTTGATATCGTGAGCTTTGGTTTTGTTAAGTTCCTCTTTCGTCCCTTTTGCGCTCTTGCTTCGCAGACTGTTTGGTGATAAAAGCTCTTTCGTCCACCTTTTCTCAATGAATTGTAATGTTTTTTACTTTTTTCTTCGTTCAGGAATCGTCGTGTGCCGTGTGACTGGGCCACAAGTCACTGAATATGTCTTGGACTTTATTTACATCAATTATGAAGAAATACAAAAGTTTCTTTCACCAAAACATCAATTCCAGGCTTGCATCTCAGATGTACTTTCTGGAAGATTGTAGCTGATCTATCGGGTCTTCTTTTTAAGAAAATCCTCCTCTACACCACTTCATCAGGAAGCTGGATTTTATATTTTTAATTCATTTATATCAAGTTGTAGAGATTTGTTTTCAGTTTGACATTTGACATTTCCTGTTTCACTGTGGACTCAAAATTTGGCACTTCCTATTTCAGTCTCAACTTGCCACTGAATTCCCGCAACATCCCACGAGATCTTGGCTCGTGGGATCCAGGAAGTGTTTGACATTTCCCATTTCACTATGGACTCAAAATTTGAGACTTCCTGTTTCAGTCTCAACTTGCCACCGAATTCCCGGGAGATCCCACAAGATCTCAGCTCGTGAGAAGTGTTTGACATTTGACATTTCCTGTTTCACTGTGGACTCAAAATTTGGCACTTCCTGTTTTGGGACTCCCTGTACCATGTTAAACCTTTCCTCATGCACAGGAACCGCATTGCTGTAACTGCAAGCTAAAATGTACAATGTCATTGGTTACATTTTCTACAACAGCAGACTTTCAGCCAATCAGAATCTCTGTAATTTCTAAAGTCACTGAAAATACCTGGACGTGGACGTTTTGAGTTTCTGCAAGTTTGCTCTGTCAAGCTGCATCTGTAAAATGGCCAAAATTACCAAGAGAGAGTATGAAGACTGCATGAAAGACATTGATAGTGGCGTAAAAAAGGTTTAAGTGGACATGTTTGGAGCGAGAGGTAGACATGAACGGGACAAAAGCAAGACTCTGTGAATTTGCCCGCAAGGTTGAGCTCCCCGGTAAAGTCATCTGCACGCTATGTTCAGATTTCATCAACAAAACCTTGGAAGAACACTGAAAGATGAAGAAACATGTCATCAGATTAATATTAAATGGACTAATCTGCCTGGGTCCAGAGCGCGGAAGTGGCCCAGTGAGCCCCAAAGCCCACAGCACTTTTACTGTTCAGTGACATCCAGTGCTCAGGTGCGTGCCCAAAAATTCTATTCATGCAATTAAAGTGTGCTTACATTCCATGAAATTTTTAAGTGTGGCTCTGGTTCAGTACTGAAGTGAAATTCAGGGCTGCAAAACCAGCGTTTGTATACGGATTTTCATCCAAATTTGTTTCCATGTTCTGTTTATTTTGTCATATAAAGCCACTAACTTAAAAAAAATGTATGTATTTTATGGCTTTATTTTGACACAGAACACTTTTTCTGAAAACGTGATGGTATGGAGAAAAACAAAACAAATGAACGCTTCTTCTTTGTGGTGTACGAGGTCTGTCCATAAAGTATAGGTCCTTTTTATTTTTTTCAAAAACTATGGATTTCATTCATATGTTTTTACGTCAGACATGCTTGAACCCTCGTGCGCATGCGTGAGTTTTTCCACGCCTGTCGGTGACGTCATTCGCCTGTGAGCACTCCTTGTGGGAGGAGTCGTCCAGCCCCTTGTCGGAATTCCTTTGTCTGAGAAGTTGCTGAGAGACTGGCGCTTTGTTTGATCAAAATTTTTTCTAAACCTGTGAGACACATCGAAGTGGACATGGTTCGAAAAATTAAGCTGGTTTTCAGTGAAAATTTTAACGGCTGATGAGAGATTTTGAGGTGACACTGTCGCTTTAAGGACTTCCCACGGTGCGAGACGTCGCGCTGCGCTCTCAGGCGGCGTCATCAGCCTGTTTCAAGCTGAAAACCTCCACATTTCAGGCTCTATTGATCCAGGACGTCGTGAGAGAACAGAGAAGTTTCAGAAGAAGTCGGTTTCAGCATTTTATCCGGATATTCCACTGTTAAAGGAGATTTTTTTAATGAAAGACGTGCGGACGGGTCCGCGCGTCGGCTCGCAGCCGCCGCGACGCTCCGCCACAGGAAAAACACCTCTGTTGGAAGCCTTAAGGACAAGTTGGAACATGTCCAGCTGTTAAACAATTTCTCATATACTCACTCCACTGAAAGCCATCAAAAGCTGCCTGGATTTTACAAATGGTTATCAACACGGAGGTGTTTTTCCTGTGCCGCCGCTCCGCGCCGGCTGCGTCCCGACGCGCGGACCCGTCCGCACGTCTTTCATTTAAAAAATCTCCTTTAACAGTGGAATATCCGGATAAAATGCTGAAACCGACTTCTTCTGAAACTTCTCTGTTCAGTCTGTGTCAGTCCATCTGTCAGTTCTATTACTGCCACAGTCTTCAAATTCACAGAGAACATTCTTTGGACACAGATCTTGGACAAGTTCAGAGATGGCTAACCTTGACCTACTTTAAGAGGTATTTTAAGATGTTAAAATGTCACATTCTGTACCTAATTTTATGGCATGATCTCACAGATGTTAGCATGCGAGAGTGGTGATGTTGCTTCCTGCTATCGCTAGGTGCTAACTTCGCTTCATTTTTTTGGCTAGAAATAACACCTTTCTCATATATAAAAGCTAGTGAGAAATAAACACTTCTAAAAACTAAAAATGCTGTGTTTGTAGCCTGATAACACCTCTGGAAGGATTTACAAACATTTAGCAGATGTTAGTGTGGTGACGTCAGGTTGGTAGCAAAACTGTTTTGTTTGTGTGTAAATATAACCTTTTTGTCATATATTATGTGAAAGTGAGTGAGAAATAAACACTTTTAAAACCGCAAACGCTGTTTTAGAACCTAACTATACCTCTGAAGTGATTTAAAAGACATTTAGCAGACGTTAGCATACTTTTGTTTTTGAGTGGCAGGGGTGACAGCCAATCAGAGAAAAGCTGCACCGTGACGTCACAGTGTAATTATTAGGTTTTTGGAACCTAATAATTACTTAAATTAGCTGCAAATTATACAGAACACAATGTTCATAGGGCCAAGGGTATTTTAGCATTGCGTTATATTTAATGTTACTATGCTGTATGTGCCTGTGGGGTTTTCCTGCTGACTGGCATAAGTAGTCGGGGGTGGAAACTCACATGGTGTGATTTAGGAATTTATTGTGGGGCAGTAATTTGTAAGCATACATTTTACATGTTAATATTAATATTGTCACTGATTTATACCAAAAATGTTGTTTTGATAGGTTTTAATCTCTTTAAATGATTTACACATACTTACATGAAGTTCCAATATATTTAAGACCTCATTGCTGGTTAAGGAAAGACACTTAAAGAATAGTTTTGACAAGTTCAGCGATATCTGTCCAATGCTTTGACATTTATAGTAAGTACATGTGCTATGGCACTAGCCAGGTTTCACTGAAAGAAGGCCTACAGACACAGTGTGTTTTACAGTTTTATCGCTGTGAAACATTCACAAAATAAAGGTTTGTTTGATTAACAGTCTTGTTTAAATGAAGACAGTCACATTCTCTGACTGGCACACACTCTGTCTCATCACACTTGCACTGACTGAAACATGCTCCCCTGCTGCAGCCAGGAAAAAAGTCCTGTGAAGCCGCAGTCCTATGCAGTCACGGGGCTACAGCAAACATTTCATTCTATACATACCCACAACGCTACATGTATGCATAGTCTGTGTTGTTTGTAACATTCATTGCATTTTTTGTACAGAGGAATGTTTGTTAAATCAAACTCTATTTTTATGCTCGTATTCTTTATTTGATTGACAACCATATATTGTACAAATCTTTTTCTGCTTATAATCCAAGCTGTAATGTCTTTATTTTATCCCAAAAATCATCTGTCTCACCCCACCTCCACACAAACACATTCTTTTTCTCTTAAAAATTAAAAAGTGTTTCTAAGACATACACACCTCAGTGTTTTTATCATTGACACAGCACATCCTTGAAATGAATCCATTGTTTTTTTGTGTGTGTGTGTGCATCGTAAGATTGACCACCTCTGCTGTCCATGTATAACAAAACTCAAGTGTTTTTACTCCAAATTACACCTCGCCTCACCAATGGTACAGTGCGTCGTAACCTGGTACAGCTTCAGATTGAATGATGGGTGATGCTCTGCCCCGGGAAAGGCCTCACCATCTTTACTTCAGTTACTTCATTACATTGTTGAACACTAGTCATGATTATTTTCTGCACAGCTTGTGCAGAAAGACACTCACTTGCTGATGGTAGCTTTAATCTTGCATAAACTAATAGAAGTGTTGCTTTCATTCAGAATTGTTGTGCTAGCAAAGATGTGTGTTTTGAATGGCCATTAGGGCTGGTGCCTAGGGGTGTCGGACTTGGGGGGGCATATCATTGGGGGGGGGGGCAAAAAAACTGGCATTAAATACATTTTTGTGTTGCATGTTATTAATGTCCATACGATTCATGTTGTAAAAGAATATAATTAGAATGAATGTATAAATGTTGCGAAACATAATTCTGCTCTGACAGTAATATTGAAAGATCTCTGAGGGCCCTTCCACCCCTGCAGTTGTACAGTGGTTTAGTCCAGGTGCACAGGCAGCACTCTTCCCCACACACACACGTCCCAAACCATATCTGACAGAAAGAGGAGGTGTTTAGTAGAGCTGAAACAACTAATCTAAACTAAACAAAACAACTAATCTCAACTAAACAAAATTTATTATTAAAATAGTTGTCAGCTAATTTAGTCATCGATTAGTTGTTAAATAACCTTACAGCAAATGTTTCGTTTCTTCCATATAAATCAACCGTTTCTGTGAGATTGAAGCAGCGATCTGCTGCTTTGTTGGTTCATTGTTTTATTTCTCTTTATCTTAATTTTTCCCCGCTAAAACCTCAAAGAGCATGTGTCTGTGAGTAATATTTACCTTTTGATGTTAATCTGACCTGTTAAGGTCTTCTGAAACAGTTGATAGATGTATTTTATAACTTAAAAACGGGACCGATGCTATCGTGTTAACCTGTCTATGGCGTTTTCAGTGTTAAAGTTAGCATTAAGCTGTTGCAGCTGTCAACACATTTGTGTCCTTTTGTTTTCTGTATCATAATTCATGGTCAGCATTTGTTGTCGTAAAAGAGTCAAATGCATTACAAATTGTAATATTTTTTAATTTATTTTGTATTTATATATTAGTAATAATAGCAACAACAATAATAGTAATAATAACCAGTAATGCTACAATACAATTTTAGAGAAAGAAACAAAAGAACCTGATTAAACACAACAGAAAAGATAAATCCAACTAACAATGAACATAAATAAATATATAACTGTTTCCTGTGAACACCTAGTGACTCTTAAACCTCCACTTCACCCCTGTTTTGTTTAAGTTTAATGACAATTTGTTTGTCATACCATATCTAAGCTGTGTTTTTACACAAGAAAAAATAAAATGCAGTAAACTGCTCATTTGTCTCTTTTTTTCATGAAAATATCTTATTAAATATAACATATTACACTTTAGTCAGGCCTTTAAAATACTTTTGTGGACTCTTGCAGTCATATGTTGTCAGTGGTAGAGACAGTTGCTGTAGGCATCTAAAAATGCTCATAATTGTGTGAAACCTGATAGAAATCTCTTTGTGGTGTGTCGGTGATGTATGTATGTGCAAAATAAAATAAACACTACTTCAGGTATGTTTTTGACGAGAATATGGCATAACAAGCTCAAATGTTGATGTTGCGTGATAAAGGCCTTTTAATAATAACTCACTTAAAGAAATAATGGCAAACCTCCCATGTAAGTAAAAAAAAAACCCAAAACGATTAATCGAAAAAACAATCGACCAATGAATTGATTACTAAAATAATCGTTGGTTGCAGCCATAGTGTTTAGGCTGAAAAAAAAATGTCTTTCCTAAAAAATCAAAGTCCGAATTTCAAAAAAGAAGAGAAAAAAAGGACAGGGAAAGAAAACTAAATGAGGGAAAGCAGCTACTAGCCAAATTCTTTGAAAAGATAGCTATATTGAGTTGTGCATTTTCTAGAAAATGGTGCAATTGGGTGCATTGCTCACCCAACTTTAAAAAGGGTTCTGACTCCCAGGTGTGATCTAAGGTATACATGATTTAGACCTGGTTTGACTACGCATTAGAAATTTGGTGTTTGTGTTAATAAAAAACAACATAACAGTGTGTGTGTGTGTGTGTGTGGGGGGGGGGGTGTCTTCAATATGGCTAGTACCTAGGGCCCAGAATTTGGTGCTACGCCCCTGCTGGTGCCAACCTAAATAAAATAGTTTGTAGTTATCCAACCAAACTTAACTTTCTGTTGTTTTTGTGTCTTAGAAATATCAGTTCATATGAGGGACAGGCTTTAGAATGAGTTTGTAGAAACACGTTGTTTTACATTTGGCCATTTAGTGTGAAAACCTGAGCCAAAGATTGAGTTTTCTCTGTGTGAAAAATCATGTTATTCACAAGAATGATGATTGTTTTGTTTGTTTGTTTTTAATCCCCTGTTATCAGTGAGGCCATGTCTGTGAAGATGGAAATGGACACGAGTGGAGTGTCCAGGACACATGTCTCTATTGTACCTGCAGCTGACATTAAAGCCACTTTGAAACCAGAGGCAGAACGACCTCGCTGTGCCAGCACCCCATCTTCGCCTATCAGAAGTACTGTTGCAGGATACCAGATCCTCCACATGGACTCAAACTATCTGGTGGGTTTCACCACTGGTGAGGAGCTGCTCAAACTGGCCCATAAGTGTTCTGAAAGTGGAACAGAAAAGGGAGTCATGTCAGATGGCAGACCTAGCTCCATTCCCAGCCCTGTGCCTAAGTCAGTGGATTTAGGGATCCATCGTGCTTCACAAATCTTCAAAGCCAAAAGCCGTTACTACCAACCGTACGACATCCCTGCTGCCAATGGACGGAGACGGAGGCGTATGCCCAGCTCCGGTGAGACCTCCCTCAAGTCTCTGAGCAGTGGGGAGCGAGTTAGAGGTCTCCATGGAACATTACCCCTGTGTTTGCTCAGAGGTAAGAGGGCCCAATCCAAATCTCTGGACTACCTCAACCTGGACAAGATGAGTTTCAACGAGTCTGCAGATACTGATGTTTTACAGTACCAGCTGCAGCACCTCACCCTCCGTGGAGAGTGCTTAATCACAAGGAACAAGACATAAAAGCACAGTTGAACGCCTTTGTGGTCAGGATTGTGGTGCTGTTTTTAGTGCTGCTTCTTTCTACTCACATCATAAGCAGCTCTTTCAGGCAAGCAAACCTGCCGCGTTCACACACCCCTTACGTACTGAGCCCAAAAAGCTTACATTGTTACTGACTTTAAGGGGGTTAATCAGCTTCAAAATGTGAACTATATAAACCTTAGCAATAACTAGTGATGTTATTTAGTTAGTGGCGTGTGGTATGTAACAGTCAGAGATGCACCGATACATTATCCTACAATCAATATAAGCACATATCAGCTTTAAAATCTTATCGACACTTTGGCCCAGCTGCTGCGTCTGCTGCAATAGCCTCCAAAATCAGCTCTCAAACTCGCACCATTCCAAAACACATTCACACCATTTTACAATAATGCCTTCAGACTTGTATCCTCTTACCACAAGGTGGAGTTGTACTACAGGGAATGGCAGAAAAAGTTTCCAGGGGGAAGTCATTTGACATACTGATTTGTCTGAGAAGTAATCCGTTGAGACTGGGGACTGAGCTTTACATGCATACCTCATCTGTGGCTGCACGATCAAGAATAAAAGCCATACTGACTACATTTACCAAACACAAAGTGCTTGGTAAGTGGTCAAAACACCCCCTTATGACAACACCTGTGGAAACATCCCCAAACAGTAGTACAGCTGAGGGAGAGTTTAAAACGTCTGTCCTGAAGGAAACAGCATCCCATCAAACCTTTTAAGCGTATGAATCAGAAACAGAGTGAGGTTAGGCAGCAGGTGTCTGAGGTGTTCCAGGAGTTTGGCATTCTGTCCCTTCAATAGAGATGCAGACTTTCAGAGATCAAAGTCCATTTTACTAACATCATTTACAGCTGTTTGGTTGCCTCCTCTAATCATGTCACATTTGCACTTGTGTGTGATTTAATTGTTTTTAAAGGAGGACTACTTACAAATGAACACAGTCATAAAACGTGAATTCTTTGGGTCTGGCCTGAAAATTGACATTTTAGAACAACTTTTTTAGCTAAAGAATAGGTTCACTCTTTTACAACCCTAGTCATATTAAAACATAGTTAGCAAGCATGTGAGTGCTTCTAATAACCTTTAACAATTTCTTCATTTGCAAGAAAAAAATAATAATTTTGATGATGCAATCAGCCATCTGAGGAGATAAAAATACACAGTCCTCAAAACAGAAAATCATATATATATATATATATATATATATATATATATATATATATATATATATATATATATATATATATATATATATATATATATATAGTTTGTTTGTGGTATCTCTGGTGGACAGGAAATAGCCTGCATAATAATATTAATTTAACCAGAGGTTTTATTTAAGTTTCTAATTTTTTCAGCATAATTATTTCAGTTACACATCAAACTAGATGCTAGAATTAAATTTTGCGATGATACTAAGGATATCAATCAATCAATCAACTTTTTTCTTATATAGCGCCAAATCACAACAAACAGTTGCCCCAAGGCGCTCCATATTGCAAGGCAAGGCCATACAATAATTATGAAAAACCCCAACGGTCAAAACGACCCCCTATGAGCAAGCACTTGGCAACAGTGGGAAGGAAAAACTCCCTTTTAACAGGAAGAAACCTCCAGCAGAACCAGGCTCAGGGAGGGGCAGTCTTCTGCTGAGAGTGGTTGGGGCTGAGGGAAAAAAAACAGGAAAAAGACATGCCGTGAAGGGGGGCAGAGATCGATCACTAATGATTAAATGCAGAGTGATGCATACGGAGCAAAAAGAGAAAGAAACAGTGCATCATGGGAACCCCCCCACAATCTACGTCTAAAGCAGCATAACCGAGGGATGGTCCAGGGTCACCCAATCCAGCCCTAACTATAAGCCTTAGCGAAAAGGAAAGTTTTAAGCCTAATCTTAAAAGTAGAGAGGGTATCTGTCTCCCTGATCTGAATTGGGAGCTGGTTCCACAGGAGAGGAGCCTGAAAGCTGAAGGCTCTGCCTCCCATTCTACTCTTACAAACCCTAGGAACTACAAGTAAGCCCGCAGTCTGAGAGCGAAGCGCTCTAATGGGGTAATATGGTACTACGAGGTCCCTAAGATAAGATGGGACCTGATTATTCAAAACCTTATAAGTAAGAAGAAGAATTTTAAATTCTATTCTAGAATTAACAGGAAGCCAATGAAGAGAGGCCAACACGGGTGAGATATGCTCTCTCCTGCTAGTCCCCGTCAGTACTCTAGCTGCAGCATTCTGAACCAACTGAAGGCTTTTTAGGGAACTTTTAGGACAACCTGATAATAATGAATTACAATAGTCCAGCCTAGAGGAAATAAATGCATGAATTAGTTTTTCAGCATCACTCTGAGACAAGACCTTTCTGATTTTAGAGATATTGCGTAAATGCAAAAAGGCAGTCCTACATATTTGTTTAATATGCACTTTGAATGACATATCCTGATCAAAAATGACTCCAAGATTTCTCACAGTATTACTAGAGATCAGGGAAATGCCATCCAGAGTAACGATCTGGTTAGACACCATGCTTCTAAGATTTGTGGGGCCAAGTACAATAACTTCAGTTTTATCTGAGTTTAAAAGCAGGAAATTAGAGGTCATCCATGTCTTTATGTCTGTAAGACAATCCTGCAGTTTAGCTAATTGGTGTGTATCCTCTGGCTTCATGGATAGATAAAGCTGGGTATCATCTGCGTAACAATGAAAATTTAAGCAATACCGTCTAATAATACTGCCTAAGGGAAGCATGTATAAAGTGAATAAAATTGGTCCTAGCACAGAACCTTGTGGAACTCCATAATTAACTTTAGTCTGTGAAGAAGATTCCCCATTTACATGAACAAACTGTAATCTATTAGACAAATATGATTCAAACCACCGCAGCGCAGTGCCTTTAATACCTATGGCATGCTCTAATCTCTGTAATAAAATTTTATGGTCAACAGTATCAAAAGCAGCACTGAGGTCCAACAGAACAAGCACAGAGATAAGTCCACTGTCCGAAGCCATAAGAAGATCATTTGTAACCTTCACTAATGCTGTTTCTGTACTATGATGAATTCTAAAACCTGACTGAAACTCTTCAAATAGACCATTCCTCTGCAGGTGATCAGTTAGCTGTTTTACAACTACCCTCTCAAGAATCTTTGAGAGAAAAGGAAGGTTGGAAATTGGCCTATAATTAGTTAAGATAGCTGGGTCAAGTGATGGCATTTTAAGTAATGGTTTAATTACTGCCACCTTAAAGGCCTGTGGTACATAACCAACTAACAAAGATAGATTGATCATATTTAAGATTGAAGCATTAAATAATGGTAGGACTTCCTTGAGCAGCCTGGCAGGAATGGGGTCCAATAAACATGCCGATGGTTTGGACGAAGCAACCAATGAAAATAACTCAGACAGAACAACCGGAGAGAAAGAGTCTAACCAAATACCGGCATCACTGAAAGCAGCCAAAGATAACGATACATCTTTGGGATGGTTATGAGTAATTTTTTCTCTAATAGTCAAAATTTTGTTAGCAAAGAAAGTCATGAAGTCATTACTAGTTAAAGTTAATGGAATACTCAGCTCAATAGAGCTCTGACTCTTTGTCAGCCTAGCTACAGTGCTGAAAAGAAACCTGAGGTTATTCTTATTTTCTTCAATTAGTGATGAGTAGAAAGATGTCCTAGCTTTACGGAGGGCTTTTTTATAGAGCAACAAACTCTTTTTCCAGGCTAAGTGAAGATCTTCTAAATTAGTGAGACGCCATTTCCTCTCCAACTTACGGGTTATCTGCTTTAAGCTACGAGTTTGTGAGTTATACCACGGAGTCAGACACTTCTGATTTAAAGCTCTCTTTTTCAGAGGAACTACAGCATCCAAAGTTGTCTTCAATGAGGATGTAAAACTATTGACGAGATACTCTATCTCACTTACAGAGTTTAGGTAGCTACTCTGCACTGTGTTGGTATATGGCATTAGAGAACATAAAGAAGGAATCATATCCTTAAACCTAGTTACAGCGCTTTCTGAAAGACTTCTAGTGTAATGAAACTTATTCCCCACTGCTGGGTAGTCCATCAGAGTAAATGTAAATGTTATTAAGAAATGATCAGACAGAAGGGAGTTTTCAGGGAATACTGTTAAGTCTTCAATTTCCATACCATAAGTCAGAACAAGATCTAAGATATGATTAAAGTGGTGGGTGGACTCATTTACATTTTGAGCAAAGCCAGTTGAGTCTAATAATAGACTAAATGCAGTGTTGAGGCTGTCATTCTCAGCATCTGTGTGGATGTTAAAATCGCCCACTATAATTATCTTATCTGAGCTAAGCACTAAGTCAGACAAAAGTTCTGAAAATTCACAGAGAAACTCACAGTAACGACCAGGAGGACGATAGATAACAACAAATAAAACTGGTTTTTGGGACTTCCAATTTGGATGGACAAGACTAAGAGTCAAGCTTTCAAATGAATTAAAGCTCTGTCTGGGTTTTTGATTAATTAATAAGCTGGAATGGAAGATTGCTGCTAATCCTCCGCCTCGGCCCGTGCTACGAGCGTTCTGGCAGTTAGTGTGACTCGGGGGTGTTGACTCATTTAAACTAACATATTCATCCTGCTGTAACCAGGTTTCTGTAAGGCAGAATAAATCAATATGTTGATCAATTATTATATCATTTACCAACAGGGACTTAGAAGAGAGAGACCTAATGTTTAATAGACCACATTTAACTGTTTTAGTCTGTGGTGCAGTTGAAGGTGCTATATTATTTTTTCTTTTTGAATTTTTATGCTTAAATAGATTTTTGCTGGTTATTGGTGGTCTGGGAGCAGGCACCTGGGGTAATGAGGGGATGGCAGGGGGAGAGAAGCTGCAGAGAGGTGTGTAAGACTACAACTCTGCCTCCTGGACCCAACCCTGGATAGTCACGGTTTGGAGGATTTAAGAAAATTGGCCAGATTTCTAGAAATGAGAGCTGCTCCATCCAAAGTGGGATGGATGCCGTCTCTCCTAACAAGACAACTGAACTTAAAAAAGACAATTAAAGCCATATGCTAATGGATATCCCAATGGATGTATTTCAACTTACAGTTGTATGTAAAAGTTTGGGCAGCCCTGATGATTTCCATGATTTTCCTTTATAAATCATTGGTTGTTTGGATCAGCAATTTCAGTTAAATATATCATATAGCAGACAAACACAGTGATATTTGAGAAGTGAAATGAAGTTTATAGGATTTGCAGAAGCAGGGGTGGTGGACAAGTGGTTAATGCGCTTGGTTTCAGTGCAGAAGGTTCCAGGTTCAAATCCCACCTCTGCCACATTTCTCCATGTAATGTGGAGTTGCGTCAGGAAGGGCATCTGGCGTAAAACCTGTGCCAATTCAATATGCAGATCCACCTTGGATTTGCTGTGGCGACCCCGAGTACAAACAAGGGAGCAGCCGAAGGGACTTACTGCAGAAAGTGTGCAATAATTCTTTAAACAAAATTAGGCAGGTGCATAAGTTTGGGCACCCCAACAGAAAAAATACATCAATATTTAGTAGATCCTCCTTTAGCAGAAATAACAGCCTCTAAACCAGTGGTGTCCAAACTATTCCAGAAAGGGCCGAGAGGGTGCAGGTTTTCTTTGCAGCCACTGACTTCAGCAGGTGATTTCACTGATTAAAATCCCTTTGAGCAGGTGGGATGAGTTCATCAGTGAAATCACCTGCTGGAGTCAGTGGCTGCAAAGAAAACCTGCACCCTCTTGGCCCTTTCCGGAATAGTTTGGACACCACTGCTCTAAACGCTTCCTATAGCTTAAAATGAGAGTCTGGATTCTGGTTGAAGTTATTTTGGACCATTCTTCTTTACAAAACATCTCCAGTTCAGTCAGGTTTGTTGGTTTCCGAGCATGGACAGCCTGCTTAAAATCACACCACAGATTTTCAGTAATATTCAGGTCTGGGGACTGAGATGGCCATTCCAGAATGTTGTACTTGTTCCTCTGCATGAATTCCTTAGTAGATTTTGAGCAGTGTTTTGGGTCGTTGTCTTGTTGAAAGATCCAGCCCCGGCGCAACTTCAACTTTGTCATTGATTCATGAACATTGTTCTCAAGTAAATTTTAGTTTCATCAGTCCACAGCACCTTATTCCAAAATTAAGCTGGCTTGTCCAAATGTGCTTTAACATACCTCAAGCGACTCTGTTTGTGGCATGTACACAAAAAAGGCTTCCTCTGTATTACAGCATCTGCTTGTGCAAAGTACGCTGTATAGTTGAACAATGCACAGAGACACTATCTGCAGCAAGATCATGTTGTAGGTCTTTGGAGCAAGTCTGTGGGTTCACTATGACTGTTCGCTTCAGCTTATCTGAGATTTTCCTGGCCTGTCACTTTGGGCCTTAACTAGTACTGTGCCTGTGGTCTTCCATTTCCTCACTATGTTCCTCACAGTGGAAACTGACAGCTGAAATCTCAGCTTTCAGCTTTTTGTATCCTTCCCCTGACCTTTTCAGGTCATTTGGGAGTTGTTTAGAGGCTCCCATGTTGCCACTCATTAGAAGAGATGCAAAGAGGGGAAACATTTGTAAATGGTCACCTTAATTACCCTGTCTCTTGATTGGATTCACCTGTGTAAGGATGTCAAGGGTCAATGAGCTTACCAAACCAATTTTGTGTTCCAATAATTAGTGCTAAATGTATTCAAATCAATAACATGACAAGGGGGCCCAAATTTATCCACCTGCCCAATTTTTAAATAATTTTTGTACACTTTCTAGAAACTTCATTTCACTTCTCAAATATCAGTATGTTTGTCTGCTATATGATATATTTAATTGAAATTTCTGATCCAGACAACCAATGATTTATAAAGGAAAATCATGAAAATTATCTGGGGTGCCCATACTTTTGCATACAACTGTATGAGTAATTTGCATGAAGCATGTGTCAGCAATCACTTAACTTACCTACAACTTATGTCCCGCATATACAGAACGTATGAGTCATGCGCTGCCATGTGCCAAAAATATTGTGCATGCCCAAAACTTTTTGAGGTACTTGCCGTATTATGATGTATATCAGTGAGCTTCAACGTGCTCTTAACTTATACAAAACTCACCTATAACTTAATAGATGTACTCTAGCATATGCCAGTGTTTTTAATACACTTGGTATACGCTGGCTAAATCGTCAAGGTGTGACAGGGGTGTTAAAATACCAAATACGAAGTTGCCACAACTGTGTACACATCTTGTAATTTTATGCCTAAAGTGATCCTTTTTGGTGGGCAGCTCGTGTTTTAGAGCATTTTCTAAAGTCCCTTTCACACCGTGCTTACATAGAATTGCATTGTGCTGCGTATCAAATACGCTGTAATGGCTGCGTAAGTTGCACGCAGGGGTAAAAAAAAGGAAAAAAACTCTTGCAGGCAGGATGAGAGAAACTTGGTTCCATGATCTTTTTTAACAAACTGTTTGGACATGTAGATGGATTTGATACGTTGAAAGAAGTCAGAATACATTATTTCTGTCTAGAAGTAAAACGACATTATTTAATGTGCCACAGTCGTGAGAGAACTTAAGAAGGTGAAAGCGCTATGGAGTTGCAGCCGGCGATCGCGTGCGTAATCGTCCATGGTGGATGGTGGGCCTCTCACTGGCAAGTCATCCGTGAGGAGTTATACTGGATGTGGACATATCCTCTCACTGGCGATCGGTCCATGAGCAGGAGTTAATGGATTGTATTTAATGTGCTACAATTGTGAGAACTTGAGGAGCTGCAAGAAGCTGCACTCCTCAATGACGGATTGTGTGCGCGATCTGTGCATGAGAAGTGGATGTGGACATGTCCTCTTGCTGGCAGTCTGTCCACGAGGAGTTAGTGGATGTGGAAGCTTGGCCGGTCCGCCTCTTCTTCCTTGGTTTTGAAGCTTCATTGTGAGCAAAATCCAGCGTGATGAATAGCATCTATCAATGCAGGTATATACTGATTAAAAAAAACCTAAAAGGATTTTTTGCCCTGGCGTAGATTGCGGAAGCTTGGTGTACATTAGCACAGTGTTGTGTAGGTTTACATCATGGAGCTATATATGAGAACTAGAGAGCGCAGTCGCGCTGAGCCGTGTGCCGACAAGGAGGCGTGATCGCCATTTTAATTCCAGGCAAGTTAGTGATTTGCGTGCATAGAAGTTCACTTAGTCTCATCAAGAAACAGGTGGAATATGATGGAAAGCTGCGCTTGTTGGCAAAGCCACAAACGGAGGAACAAGGGAGACAATATTTCCTACCATAAGTAAGTGGTTTTGGTTCTTCTTGTCACTTTGTGATATTTGGATGATAAACAGCTGTATGTCTAGTGCCGTACCTGTGTTGCCCGATGACACGGACCATTAACTCTTCACTTATGTCTAGTTGATATTTTCCACTGCTAGACGAATGTCTAGTTAAAATACTTGTCGTTAGTGATTAAAATTGTTCAACAAGACGGGGGATTTTTGTTTAATTTGCACCTTAAAATAATGAGATTATAATGACCCGCGCTGTGCCGCTCATAGGAGCCGCGCTGTGTTGAACACAGCAGCAGCTCAGCCTGGCAGTGTAGCTTAACAGCGCAGATCCGTGTAACTTTCAACACTAATATTTGGGAATGTGTGAGTGTCAGAGTAAGTTTAATACTTTCCTGACATAATTTAATGTAATTTAATTTTACTGGCTCGATATCCAGGTCAAAATGGCATTTTAACATGTATTTTGCGAGCATTTTTCTGAGTGTGTTCAGTCACGAATCTCCATTGAAAATGCATTAACATCCGGGAACTTCAGTATTTTGCCAGGTTAGGAGGCGTCATGTTGCTGTCCATGAAGGTACGTTTTCGCTTAGTGTGCAGCATTGGGACTGCGCTCTCTAGTTCTCATATACAGCTCCATGGTTTACAAACAGTAGCGGAGTGTTGTGTAGACTTGCGTGGAACACTGCATCTGTGCTGTACGCTGACGGTCTGCAAAAAAAAATTAAACGTTTAATTTTTTGCATCCATTTCACTGAGCCCTTTGCGTCCCTCTGTGCCCCTCAGCACATTGCCACGTAGGGTTGCAGAAACTTGGCATAGGGCTGCATAGTCTGTACGCGGCATTACGCAACTCTAAGTTGGCCAGTTGTGAAAGATAATAGACAATCTCTTCAGCATCACCCTTAATCGGATCCACAGGACTCTTCCTAGAGCTGGCCGCCCGTCTAAACTGAGCAGTAAAAATGAAAGTTTCATTGCATTTTACTTTTGATGGCAGCATCACAAAATTCTTTCAGTTTGTTCAGGAAAAGCTAAGCTAAGTGGCATTTTATTTTCATTTTATAGAAATGAAAATAAATTTTTATTTTCATTTTTATGGGCTTGATCTGGTCCTTCTGATTTTAAGGAGTCTAATATCAGCATGATAAGTAATCATAAAACACAAATCTGCAATTTTTAAACTGATTTCTCTCACATGACCCATTTGTGCTTGCTAAGAATGGATTAATATGTCTAATATGAGTTGGGAAAAAATCTACTCTTCAGGGCTGTGAAATCTCTGCGGATTTCATCATGGGGGTGCGGGGGGTGTTAGTGTTGTACTCTTTAATCGTGATCGTTGCTGTGTTTTTAAAATGCTTATCACGAAGCGTTCTTTTTTTTTACGACATGCAAGTTTTATAAGTCCGCGGACACTGATCTGTGTGTTACAGATACATAGGAATAAATGCCACTCAAAGCCTGGCTGTTACGACAGTTGTAAAGCGGGACTGGTTGGTTGCTGCGGTGACACTGTCTGGCTCCTGTGCGAAGCTTAGCTAAACGTAGCATGTGGACATCGCAAACTTTTAGAACTTTCAAGTTTTTAAAAGAAGAATTTTGCAGCATGTCTGTGTCACGGAGCGACATCAGACAGAGCGAAGATGGTGAGGAAGACGGTTTGAAAAAGTCTGATAAGGACAAGAATCCATGGAATTGTTGCTGGCTTCATGAACACACCTGAAAGATAAACGGGAAAAGCGAACTGGTAAGAATTTTTTCTCTCTCTGGAAAATAAACATTGTGCTGTTCAAACAGAATTTCAGAAAAGATTGTGTGCCTTTTTTCTTTCATTAATCTAGACTTTCTTTCATTGAAAAAAAGACATTGTGGCTTTGAATGAATTTAGGCTACATGAATTTACACAACAATGTAAATTACTTTTTATTAATGTAGACTTTTTTCATGGAAAAAGACATTGTGGCTTTGAGTGGATTTACAGGAAATTAGGCATGTTAATGATATTTTACCCTGATTTTAAAATATTGTACAAGCTTTAGCTGGTGTTTTTGAAATACTTTAACAGTCTTTTCAGTCTTCATGAATTTCATGTAGTTTAATTGTTCTGAGTTAGTGCATAATTTGGTTTACAATTAAAAGGAAGATCATTCCAGGTCCTACTTCCACGTCATATTCTGTTATATCATTGACGGTTCAAATGAAAGGTTGAATCTAGGATCATTTAAATATGCACTAATTTTGAGATTTGTTCTTCCAGGAGATGTTGAAAATGTATCAGTAGATGAAAATTTAATTTGGTTTGTGGGGCCCCACAAGGCCCTAGACCCTCCTCGGGGTTGGGCCCCCCAGACCCCTGCGAATTTTCCTTGGACTTTACAATTTTCATTTCACAGCCCTGACTCTTAGATGCATCGCAATGCGAACATGGACAATTCTGAATCAAATAGGAAATGTTAGTAATTGATTTTATGAACATTAATTGCGGGGTTTGGAACCCAGCTGATGGCCACCATTAATGAGAAGTTTTCATGTTCCTTGTGTAAACCTGTTTCTTCTTTTACTCAATTTCAATTTTTCAGTTTATTTTCATTTATATAACGCCAAATCACAACAGAGTTGCCTCAAAGCGCTTCACACAGGTAAGTGCTTTGAAGCTTTGATCACTCAAGTCATTTTTTCTACTGGTAAAGTACTTATTTTAAGTAAGTAAATTTGCCATACGCCTTCATTAGAGCTTCTCTCTTCGTAAAAGTCGGAGGAGACAACGCTTGTTGCAGCTGGAGTTTCCGTGTTGTTGTGTGTAAAGAAACCGAGAAACCATGAGTACCTTCATGGGGCAACAAGTTCTGGCACCATGTGATCACAGTTTTCAACTTCAGAATCTAAAAACGCAAACTAAACAGTCATGTGAATGAAGCGCTTGCTTGCACAGGCATCCGTACATCTACGATGGGCTGTTGGCACCCTTCGGTGGTCTTGTCGTGATGACCAGCTAAAAACCATTGCTGAAATGACGCTGGGCTTTCCAGGGTGCAAATAACCTGGGCAAGATTTGTGGAGGTTCTGGGCTGTCCAGATGGCAGTACCTTCCTCTAGGCATTGCTGGTATGTTGCAAAGTAAAATCCAATACATTTGGTACCAGCACAGCTGCAGGAGTTGCTGGAAGGTAACGTGGTACATTTTCCATCCACCTAAGGGACTCCACTCCCGATTTTCTGTTGGTGTTTACTCTCCCTGGTCTTTATCTCTCTTGAGATTGTCCCACAGGGTAGTGAGGCTATTTACCCACAGCTGGGGGTTTGGTTCATGGTTCATACTGACATGCAGCCTCCAGCCATGTGCCACTCATGTCCTTTCACACTACTGGAATAGCAACAATGGAAAGCACACTACAAGCTACACTAACACCCTGGTGCATCACATTAACCATTTGACACACGCTTGTTTGCACTGCAAAAGAAAATCTCTGCATTTGTCCTGATCGTTCCGCTGCAAGCAGACATTCTGTTGTTTCACAAATGGCCAAGAAAAAATGCAAATGTAGTATTTGCTGAGTGTCATGACTGATCACCTAAAATAGTTTGCACCAATATTTTCATTTTAATATGTACTGGAAGTGAATTGTGGAGCCAGCCCAGTATCACTTTTTTTTGTTTGTTTGTTTGTTTTTTTTCCCCTGTGCCCTGTCACAAAAAGTGACCAATTTATGTCACAGTTTTTTTTATTTTGCTATTTATAATCCTCTACTTCTCCTAACTCTGACCATAGCGAAAGCGTTTAACCCCCCTGACCCCACATTTCATGCCTCCATCATGAAATGAATTTTTCGTGCCCCGTCACAAGTCCATAGATTAATGTACTTTTCGTAATGCCGCCACAAACTGCCGTGATACTGGGTTGGCATGTGCGCACTTTCCTGTTTATCCTGCCTGAAGAAGATTCCCACCCCCTAATGCAGGGGGATTCGACTCATTCCAGAAACGGCAAGGGTGCGGGTTTTCTCTGCAACCACCCACTCCGCCAGGTGATTTCACTGTTTAACTGATTCCATCTGCTCAAAGTGATGTTAATCAGTTAAATCACCTGGTGGAGTGGGTGGTTGCACAGAAAACCTGCACCCTCGCCGTTTCTGGAAGGAGTCGAATCTCCTACCCCTAATGTCTAATGTAAACTTTTTCTTTAATTCTTTGTTTGAAGGAAACATGCACTTGAATTAATTCTCTTCAAGCTTCCACTTTAATTTGTCCCGTAGTAGGTGATAAAACAATTTTGTGGATGGCTTTGATTTATTTTGGATTAATTCACACAGTAAATATTGGTTTTCAGAAAATCATAACACTGGCTTTAAACCTCATTGGTGCATCTTGTACTGTTGCATAAACACACTTTGTATCAATGAGTGTATTACTATACTGGATGTGATACCAATGCCTCTAATGCAGATAAATGCCTGCACCTGATTGCACTATTGGCCATTATATTACAGAATAAGTCCAGTTTCATCATGACAATTGCAGTTAATAGCAAACACTGCAGCATTCATAATAAAGTGGTTTAACATTCCCAATGATGTGAGTAAAGTCTGCACCTTGTAGTTATGTTGCGGTCCAGAACAGCTTTGAAGGCAAAATTACATTTATTTATTAGTGTCAGTCCTCATGTTTGTATTGCACAAAAGCAATAACTGAATTCACTACATTTAACGGCCCCATGTTGAGACTTTTTTTTAAATGTGCATAGAGCATCTTTGAATGCTTTTCTGATGGTGTAAAATTTTTGTTTGTTGAAAATGAAACAATCCTGGTGAAATTAAACACTTTGACTTTTTTTTTTTTGTCCTTTCCTTTTGTGTTTTCCCCCTCACCTTTAAAGCACAAAGAATAGAGAACATTATAGAAACATCGTCAGACTTTGACTGATGACCTCGCAACCGTTTCCACTGAGATCTTTGAGTGAGATGAAAAATATCAAAGGGTAAAGAAAAGTATTCTTTACAGAGTGTTCTATTTGTGGTTCTTGGTTTAAAATCAGGTCAGTTAGAGAAGCCATATATTTTAAATGATTCAAGGTCTTGGGGGTACTAATCTTATCAAAGAAACATAGGTTGTGAAATCAATGTAGGATAGGTTAAAGGCAAAGAAGAAAGTGAAAGGGGGTGAAAGAACATACTAATACACCACACATTACGCACTATAACTAAATTATTAAAAAGCTGTATTAAATCAAATCAATTTTATTTATATAGCGCCAAATTTGGCGCTATATAAAAAAAAAAAGAAAAGAAAGAAGAAATCACAACAAACAGTTGCCCCAAGGTGCTTTATATTGTAAGGCAAAAGCCATACAATAATTACAGAAAAACCCCAACATCAAAACAACCCACTGTGAGCAAGCACTTGGCGACAGTGGGAAGGGAAAAACTCCCTTTTAACAGGAAGAAACCTCCAGCAGAACCAGGCTCAGGGAGGGGCAGTCTTCTGCTGGGACTGGTTGGGGCTGAGGGGAGAGAACCAGGAAAAAGACATGCTGTGGAAGAGAGCAGAGATCAATCACTAATGATTAAATGCAGAGTGGTGCATACAGAGCAAAAAGAGAAAGAAACACTCAGTGCATCATGGGAACCCCCCAGCAGTCTAAGTCTATAGCAGCATAACTAAGGGATGGTTCAGGGTCACCTGATCCAGCCCTAACTATAAGCTTTAGCAAAAAGGAAAGTTTTAAGCCTAATCTTAAAAGTAGAGAGGGTGTCTGTCTCCCTGATCCGAATTGGGAGCTGGTTCCACAGGAGAGGAGCCTGAAAGAAAACAATGTAAAGAAGACTCATGGAGCCACAAGGCCACGTATGTGAGGGCGAGAAAAGAAAAAGGACTTGGCTGATATTGAGTGTTACACCTGCGGTAAAAAGGGACACGTGTTGTGTGTTGGGGGGGTGTGGCTGGACATTTTGGTGTTCTTTTCTTTTCTTTGCTCTCCAGGTGGTATGAAAACTGATTTGTCTGTGGAGAAGGTGCTGGCAGAAGAGTCCTTCACCCTCATCAACATCATGTGCAGCACCTGTGGATGGTGCTCACATGCAACCTTAAAGACTTTCAGCTGAAGCAGATAATTAGATGGCGTTCTGCATTTAAGCCATGTGTGATTCAAGCAGAATTGCCGGGAACTCGACCTTGTGATGTTCGTTTGTGAGACGCTGAGGACCGCGCCTAGGTTTGACACATCGTGCCTGTGAAGCAGGAAGGGTGAGGGACACATGCTGTCAGCACACATCAGAGGTGATTAATTGTTTGACTACTTGTTGATAGTAACTTGGTATTTTGTTACGCAGTAGATTTGAATTGTGATGAGAATTGTGCAGCTCTCTTCTCACTGCTGTGGCGTGCGGACAAGTGATCCTCCACCTGTTGTGAGAGGCTGCTCATTTGCATAAAGCTTAAAATACAGACCTGAATGTGTTGCTGATGGTGTGTGTCTTTTGAAGGATATTGGTTGTAACTGCTGACTTACCTCACCTCTTCTATCCTTCACAGAGTGTTGTGTGTTGGGGGGTGTGGCTGGATGTTTTGGTGTTCTTTTCTTTTCTTTGCTCTTCAGGTGGCATGGAAACTGATTTGTCTGTGGAGAAGGTGCTGGCTGAAGAGTCCTCACCCTCATCAACATCATGTGTAGCACCTGTGACTGGTGCTCACATGCAACCTTAAAGACTTTCAGCTGAAGCAGATAATTGGATGGCGTTCTGCATTTAAGGCATGTGTGATTCAAGCAGAACTGCCGGGAACTCGACCTTGTGATGTTCGTTTGTGAGACGCTGAGGACCGCGCCTGGGGTTGACATATCGAGCCCGTGAGGCAAGGAAGGGTGAGGACACTTGCTGTCAGCACACATTAAAGGTGATTAAGTGTTTCACTAATTGTTGATAGTAACTTGGTGTTTTGTTACGCAGTATACTGGAATTGTGATGAGAATTGTGCAGTTTGCTTCTCACTGCTGTGGCGTGCGGATAAGTGATCCTCCACTTGTTGTGAGAAGCTGCTCATTTGCATAAAGTTAAAAAATACAGACCTGAATGTGTTGCTGATAGCGTGTGTCTTTTGAAAGATATTGTTGTAACTGCTGACTTACCTCACCTCTTCTTTGCTTCACAGAGAGTCAGTTTGTCGTGTCCACCTGGGGGGTGTTTGTCTGGTGGTAGTGGGTCCAGGAACGCCGGGCTTCTATCCTTTTGGGCGCTTAAGAGCGTGCCAACAGTCACTCCACCAGAAGGACGTTGTTTCAGTTTTGTACACATTATTATGCACAGGTGAAAAATAAATTGTTTCTGTTGTTGGAAACGCTTTCTGGTTATTTTTAGCGCTGGGTTCTGTCTGACGCAGGTCCGCTCCTCAACTCGCGTTGACACATAACACAGAGAGTCGGTTTGTCGTGTCCACCTGGGGGGTGTTTGGCGGTAACAGTGAGTCCAGAAGCGCCGGGCTTCAATCCTTTTGGGCGCTGGAGAGCGTGCCAGCCTTCACTCCACCAGAATGACGCTGTTTTAGTTTCTACACTTTGTTTAGCACCAGAGGGTGACTCAATAAATTGTTTTTGTTATTGGAACCACTTTCTGGTTATTTTAGCGCTGGGTTCCGTCAGACGCAGGTCCGCTCCTCAACCCGCGTCGACACATAACAACATGACCAGGACCTGCCTTGACTTATCCCAGGTGAGACGAGAGGAGCGAAGATTGGACACACCGTTGCGAGATAGAGAGCTCAGTCGAGGATGAGGCCATGACCATGTGAGGAAAGTTGATGAAGAGGCGGAGGCAGAGCCGACACCTTTCTGTTTTTTCAAGGTGAGTGATTGTCCTTCTAAGAAAGGAAATAAGAAGGTTCTCATGGTTGACTGCGGCACCACATCACACATGATCCAACGATGCCACAAAGTTCATAACAGTCGACAAGAGCTTCAGACCTGAGGATCACATGATCGAGCTGGCCGATGGAACCAAGGTGACCAGGATGGCAAAGATGAGATGCCGAAGTTCTCTTGCTGGACAGCAAGGGATGTCAAGTGAAAACGATGCTCAAGCAAGCACTCTATATACCATCATTTCCACAAAACATCTTTCAGTCAAAGCTGCAACTGCCAGCGGTGCAGAGGTTCGCTTCACAGATGGCGATGACTGGCTGATCCACAAGAACTGGACCAAGTTCAAGATGGACATGTATGGTAGGCTATATTACCTTAGCACAGTAGGAAATGAAAATGTTGATGAGGTGTATGGTTGCCATGACATTCAAACCTGGCATAGGATACTTGGTCATTGTAACTTGATGATGTTGTAAAACTGGAAAAGGTGGTTGAAGGGACGTCCATAAAGGTGAAATTTGAGAGACCAAATCAAGACTGTGAAATATGTACACAGGGCAAGTTTACACAGAGCAGGAACAGACAGGCAGATGTAAAGGCTACCACTGTACTAGAACTAGTACACACAGATCTGGGCTGAGGTGGCTCGGGCATCTTTTCCGGATGCCCCTGGACGCCTCGCTGGAGAGGTGTTCCGGGCATGTCCCATCGGGAGGAGGCCCCGGAGAAGACCCTGGACACGCTGGAGGGACTACGTCTCTCAGCTGGCTTGGGAACGCCAGGGAAGGTGTGTGTGGATCAGGAGGTCTGGGCGGCTTTGCTTGAGCTGCTTCCCCCCTGACCCTACCTAGGATAAGCGGAAGAAAATGGATGGATGGATGGAATCTTTAAAGTAGAATTTAAAATAGACTTTTGTCAAAAGTCACGCCCTCTGGCTGCTGGGACACTTAATTGGAATAAGCGGGTATAGAAAATGAATATGATATGGGTGTTGTCAGTTGGAATGTCTATTTTCATACAAAGTTTTAATTTAATTTAACTAGCTTATAATGCGTCAAATCACAGCAAAAGCCGTCTTAAGGCGCCTTACACGAAACGATACAACATAAAATTTAAATAAATAATTCAAAATGAATTTAAAAAATTCTTAAAGTTTTAAGTTTTAAAAAGAACAGTTACAAGATCTTTGTCAGTAGTGAGTCAACAGTTTACATTAGGCATGTGAATCGTACAACAACTCGTGATTCAATTCACAATTGCTAGGACCAATTTTATTCACTTTATACATGCTTCCCTTAGGCAGTATTATTAGACGGTATTGCTTAAATTTTCATTGTTACGCAGATGATACCCAGCTTTATCTATCCATGAAGCCAGAGGACACACACCAATTAGCTAAACTGCAGGATTGTCTTACAGACATAAAGACATGGATGACCTCTAATTTCCTGCTTTTAAACTCATAAAACTGAAGTTATTGTACTTGGCCCCACAAATCTTAGAAACATGGTGTCTAACCAGATCCTTACTCTGGATGGCATTACCCTGACCTCTAGTAATACTGTGAGAAATCTTGGAGTCATTTTTGATCAGGATATGTCATTCAAAGCGCATATTAAACAAATATGTAGGACTGCTTTTTTGCATTTACGCAATATCTCTAAAATCAGAAAGGTCTTGTCTCAGAGTGATGCTGAAAAACTAATTCATGCATTTATTTCCTCTAGGCTGGACTATTGTAATTCATTATTATCAGGTTGTCCTAAAAGTTCCCTAAAAAGCCTTCAGTTAATTCAAAATGCTGCAGCTAGAGTACTGACAGGGACTAGAAGGAGAGAGCATATCTCACCCATATTGACCTCTCTTCATTGGCTTCCTGTTAATTCTAGAATAGAATTTAAAATTCTTCTTCTTACTTATAAGGTTTTGAATAATCAGGTCCCATCTTATCTTAGGGACCTCGTAGTACCATATCACCCCAATAGAGCGCTTCGCTCTCAGACTGCAGGCTTACTTGTAGTTCCTAGGGTTTGTAAGAGTAGAATGGGAGGCAGAGCCTTCAGCTTTCAGGCTCCTCTCCTGTGGAACCAGCTCCCAATTCAGATCAGGGAGACAGACACCCTCTCTACTTTTAAGATTAGGCTTAAAACTTTCCTTTTTGCTAAAGCTTATAGTTAGGGCTGGATCAGGTGACCCTGAACCATCCCTTAGTTATGCTGCTATAGACGTAGACTGCTGGGGGTTCCCATGATGCACTGTTTCTTTCTCTTTTTGCTCTGTATGCACCACTCTGCATTTAATCATTAGTGATCGATCTCTGCTCCCCTCCACAGCATGTCTTTTTCCTGGTTCTCTCCCTCAGCCCCAACCAGTCCCAGCAGAAGACTGCCCCTCCCTGAGACTGGTTCTGCTGGAGGTTTCTTCCTGTTAAAAGGGAGTTTTTCCTTCCCACTGTAGCCAAGTGCTTGCTTACAGGGGGTCGTTTTGACCGTTGGGGTTTTACATAATTATTGTATGGCCTTGCCTTACAATATAAAGCACCTTGGGGCAACTGTTTGTTGTGATTTGGCGCTATATAAAAAAATTGATTGATTGATTGATTGATTCTTGGGGTGATGATTCGATTCAGAATCGATTTTCGATTCAAAGAGCTCTGAGAAATAGTTATATTACTTTAAAATGTTTATGTTTAAGAAAATGCAGCTTTACAAGGTTAATCAAGTGATTCTAGATGTAAATTTACTTATCTGCTTTGCTCGTTCAGAGTTGGCTGGCAGTTTAGTGAAGCTGGTCAGTAGTTGGCAGAGACCGCTGCTCCCCTCTTTTAGCTCCGGGTCATAGCGTAGCATGTGGGCTTGCGGATTTGAAGTGTTTCCGAAGTACTTGACTTTTATTTTTCAGATTTTGCACACTGCATAAGTCATGTCAAGCTCCTTCTTACACAGCAAATAATAAAATCCAAAATGCGCCCAAACATTTGCCTTCAGCAAAGACGGTGCTGGCTGAATTAGCTCTTCATCCACTATGCTAAGCTGCAGCTCATGAATGTTTGAAGCACGCTGGACCGTCCCCTCGTGGGGAAGCTGCAGTACGGAAGCCGTTGCCTGACAAACGGTACACGCAGCGAGTAAGCAAGAAAATGTTTAAAAAAATGCTTTTTAAAAATCGATTCTTGGACATTTTGGATCCATTCAGAATCGTAATAAATAAGAATCCCGATTCGGACGTGAATAGATTTTTTTTTTCCGATACCCCTAGTTTACATACACCAACATGAACTCCTCTTTAAACAGCATAATCAGATTGGCCACAGCAGATCTGATCTGGATCTATGTGTTGATTTGCACTGGATGTCCTTCCTGATGCAACTCGGGATGTACAACGAGAATAGGGCACAGGTCGTCTTGACACAGGGACATTCTTGGTGGTGTACTAACTGGGTGTATCACCGCAGTGTATCTGACACACAATTTTTAATTTCCTTATGTCCATTTCCTCTTTAATAACATCGCTAAAAGATTTATAGTGCCACAAGCAACTTTAATATACAAAAATGTAACAAGCTTGTGACCATTCAGATTTCATCCCATTGAGGAAGGAAACCAAAATTAGCACCCAGGAATTAACTTGTTCTACAGTTCCACCAGAACATCAGGATCACAGCTGAAGCCAGCCATTCATTACACAATGAATATACTGGTACCTTTGCAACATGATATATTCAGGGCTGTGAAAACTCCACGGATCTGAGGAATTCCGCGGATTTCATCATGGGGAGGTGGGGGGGCGGTGTTATTGTTGTACTCTGTAATCGTGATCGTCACTTGAGTTTTTAAAATGCCTATCGCAAAGCGTTTTTTTTACGACATCGTGCAGGTTTTATAAGTCCGCAGACACTGATCTGTATGAAGCAGCAGGACCTTCGTGGCCGGGATGACAGTGGGGATCGAACCCACGCAGCTCGCACAAAAGACCATTCCTCTACCAGGTCAGCCAAAGGGGAACTCCCTGTTAGCCAAGCTAGCGGGAACGTCTTTTCAATTGGGACTCGGGACTTTCATCCCGCTACACATCTCCCCACCATTTTTGACTTCGTCCCGAAGTCACAGGTGCATGTTAGCATACTCTGTGAGCCACATCCTGTTCGTGATGCCAGATTGAAGCAGCAGGACCTTCGTGGCCGGGACAACGGTGGGGATTGAACCCACGCGGCTCGCACAAAAGACCGTTCCTCTACCAGGTCAGCCAAAGGGGAACTGCCCGTTAGCCAAGCTAGCGGGAACGTCTTTTCAATTGGGACCCGGGACTTTCATCCCGCTACATGTATAACAGATGCAAATCTGTGTCCTCTGAGCCGCGGAACTCCCAGGAGAAAAATGCTTCTCTCAAAGCGTGACTGTTGCGACATTTGTCGTAAAGTGGGACTGTTTGGTTGCAACGGGGATACTTTAAGAGCCAACAAGTTTTTAAAAGAAGAATTTTTCAGCATGTCTGTCACAGAGCGACGTCGGAGAGAGGGAAGATGGCGAGAAACATGGTTGGAAAAAGTTTAATAAGGACAAGAATCCGTGGAATTGGTGCTGGGTTGAATTTAAAGTTTGTCATCATGAACACATAAAATAAACGGGGAAAAGCTCACTGCATTTTGTGTCCTCAAAAAACATGGTAAGAATTTTTTTATCTCTGGAAAATAAACATTGTGCTGTTCAAACAGGATTTCAGGCAAGATTATGTGACTTTAATTAATGTAGACTTTCTTTCATTCAAAACACATTGTGGCTTTGAATGGATTTACAGGAACTTACACAAGGATATAAGTGTCTTTTTTTACTATAAGGTATGTTATTGATAATTTACAATGATTTTCAAAATATTCCACAAGCTTTAGCTGTGGTTTTTGAAATGATTTAACAGTCTTTTCATTCTTCATGAATTTCATGTAGTTTAATTGTTCTGAGTTAATGCATAATTTGTTTTACAATTAAAAGGAAAATCATTCCAGGTCCTACTTCCCAATTCAAATGAAAGTTTGAATCTAGGATCATTTAAATATGCACTTCTTTTGAGGGTTTTTTTTTTCTTCCAAGAGATGCTGAAAATGTATCATTAGATACAAAATTAATTCATTTCTGGGTCCAACAAATAGCTTACAGACCCACGGATGGCTGGGGTCAGAGTTGTTAAAGTCCACTGGAGAAAGTACTGAGTCCACAAGGCTGGCATGATGTGTCCATAGAGAAAAGTCCACTGTCAGACATCCAACACAGGTTGGACACACAAGGAGCGAGATATCCGGTAATGGTCATCACATAAAAGTTGTATCTTTTGCTACCTCACAGGCTGTGACACGCAAACAGAAAGTGTGAGTGCTGCTCAGACTTCAAAGGGAAAGTCAAGGGCAAATCCATTTGAACTGGTGTTTCTGCTTCTCAAGCCAGCAGCATACATCACCTGTGGAGTATAGCCAACGTGTGATGCTGACCAGTCATTGAACGCCCGTACTCTCATGTCCAGATCCACACACACATGCTCCTGCAGTAGAACATTCAGATACACACATTGTTGAACATATTTCATGAGTGCAAAGCCATGTTAAAATAGCAGGTGACGTCATGCTGAAATGTGCGTGCCTACGTGCACCCGGATGTAGTTAAAAAAGGTGCACTAAATAAACGGTCCGCACGTTCCCGGACCAAAGAGAAAAATGGAGCCGTGTGACTTTTTCTCCCATGAATATTTACCACGCTGGTGACTGCAATCACGATAGACTGCTGCAAAGATGTCTAATGCTACAGGTTATGGGCCCAGGCAAGCAGGCTAGCGGTGGTTCAGAGTTTTATTCAACGGTGATGAGAAAAGTTACGAACTCTGGGAAACAAGGTTCCTGGCGCACATGGAGTTGCGCGGCCTCAAAGATGTTATTCTGGAGGAGCCAGACATAGATGACAATGACGAAGAAGCTCTCCATGAGGATGAGAGAAAGAACGGAGAGGCATATGCAGAGTTGGTACAGTGTCTTGACAACAAGAGCTTGTCAGTGATAATGAGGGACGCGTAGCGAAACGGAAGAAAAGCGCTGCAGATTCTCCGTGAACACTATGCAGGAAAAGACAAACCCCGCATTGTGAGTTTGTACTGTGAACTTTCCTCGTAAGGAGACAGTCACTGATTATATCATCCGAGCGGGGACTATTTTCACCTCATTGAGAAGAGCCAATGAACACATAAGTGACGGTCTCCAAATAGCCATGGTAGTAAAAGGGCTGCCAGATTCATACAAGCCATTTGTCGTGCACATCACACAGACGAACGATGACATAACGTATGGTGAGTTTAAAACAAATCTCCGAAGTTATGAAAGTACTGAAAAATACAGAATGAGTGATGTGAATGAAGAAGACAATGTAATGAAGACTCGTGGAGCCACAAGGCCACGTGAGCGAGGACGAGAAAAGAAAAAGGACTTGGCTGATATTGAGTGTTACACCTGCGGTAAAAAGGGACACATGACCAGGACCTGCCTTGACTTATCCCAGGTGAGACGAGAGGAGCGAAGATGGGACACACCATTGCGAGGAAGAGAGTGCAGTCGAGGACGAGGCCGTGACCATGTGAGGAAACTGATGAAGAGGTGGAGGCAGAGCTGACACCTTTCTATTTCTTCAAGATGAGCGATTGTCGTTCTAAGAAAGGAAATAAGAAGGGTCTCATGGTTGACTGCGGCGCCACATCACAAATGATCCAACGATGCCACAAGTTCATAACAGTCGACAAGAGCTTCAGACCTGAGGATCACATGATCGAGCTGGCCGACGGAACCAAGGTGACCGGTATGGCAAAGATGAGAGGAGACGCCGAAGTTCTCTTGCTGGACAGCAAGGGATGTCAAGTGAAAACGATGCTCAAGCAAGCACTCTATGTACCATCATTTTCACAAAACATCTTTTCAGTCAAAGCTGCAACTGCCAGCGGTGCAGAGGTTCGCTTCAAAGATGGCGATGACTGGCTGATCCACAAGAACTGGACCAAGTTCAAGATGGACGTGTATGGTAGGCTATATTACCTTAGCACAGTAGGAAATGAAAATGTTGATGAGGTGTATGGTTGCCATGACATTCAAACCTGGCATAGGATACTTGGTCATTGTAATTTTGATGATGTTGTAAAACTGGAAAAGGTGGTTGAAGGGACGTCCATAAAGGTGAAAATTGAGAGACCAAATCAAGACTGTGAAATATGTACACAGGGAAAGTTTACACAGAGCAGGAACAGACAGGCAGATGCAAAGGCTACCACTGTACTAGAACTAGTACACACAGATCTATGCGGCCCTATAGAGCCAACAGATAAAGATGGATACAAATATGCAGTAGCATTTACCGATGATCACAGTGGGATGATTTTTCCCTACTTTACCAAGGCAAAAAGTGACACTACAAAAGCTACAGAAAAATTCATTGCAGATGTAGCTCCATATGGAAAGATAAAATGCATAAGATCCGATAATGGTACAGAGTTTACCAGACAGGAGTTCCAGTCATTAATTGGGAACAAAGGGATAAGGCATGAGACAAGTGCACCCTATTCACCTCACCAAAATGGAACTGCTGAAAGAGGTTGGCGAACTTTATTTGAGATGTCACGATGCATGCTGTTAGAGAGTAACCATCCAAAGCAATTATTATTGGACATACGCAGTGCAAACAGCAGCACAAATACGCAACAGGTGCTACAGTAAACGGTTGGAACAGACACCGTGTTTTCACAGAAAAACACCCAACCTAGCTAACATGAAAATATTTGGCTCTGAATGCTACATATATAAACAAGATAAAAAGAAACTGGATTCTAGGTGCGACAAAGGGATTTTCATTGGCTATGATAAATATAGTCCAGCATATAACGTGTACTATCCTGAGACAGGAAAGGTCCTGAAACATAGGCTGGTAAAATTTAGCACTAAAGCTAGCACAGACGGCCAGACTCAGACAGGTTTTGACATTTGGGATGCCACTGAGAGTTGCGAAGATGGAGCACCAAACATAGTCAGTAGTGATCAGGGACAGCCCAAGAAAGGTAAAAAGTCCAGTGTTGATCAGACAACTGAGACAGGTCAAACCCAGACAGATACCACTAAGACAGAACAGGAAGAAAGAAGATATTCTACAAGACAGAGAAAGGCTCCAGAATACTTAAAGGAGTACCAATGTAAAGTTGAGTGTGATAACGATGAGAGTGAAAATGTGGATTATTTCTACAGAGTAGCTTATGATGTACCTAAAACATACAGAGAGGCTATGGTAAAAGGTCAAAAATGTGGATTGACGTAATGAAAGAAGAGATGAACTCTTTAGCAGAAAATGAAACTTTCAGCCTGACCCCACTACCAAAAGGCAAACAAGCAGTGGGAGGTCGCTGAGTATACACAGTGAAAGAGAACCCAGATGGATCTGAAACTTGCAAAGTGAGATATGTTGCAAAGGGGTATGGTCAAGTGGAAGGAATTGACTATAAAGAGACTTTTTCACCCACAGCCAGCATGACTTCTGTTCGAGCATTGATGCAGGTGGCAGTACAGGAGGATCTTGTCCTACACCAAATGGACGTGAAGTCTGCTTACCTCCATGCTCCGATGGACTGTGAAGTGTATATGGAACAACCAGAAGGTTTTGAAACCCAGTTAAATATAGGAGAGCACTTAGTGTGTAAACTCAACAAGTTATTGTATGGCTTAAAACAGGCCGGTGTAACTGGAATATGTTACTACATGATTACCTCACAGCATAGGCATAGGAGGTGGGGTCTATTTGGGGGGGCAACACCAAATTTGTCCCCTAAAAATTTGGCCCCTAAAACCATTACAATACATTTATTTATATATATATATATATATATATATATATATATATATATATATGACAGTGAAGTGTACCTACGATAAAAATTACAGACCTCTCCATTCTTTGTAGGTGGGAAAACCTGCAAAACTGAAAGGGCGTCAAATACTTATTTTCCCCAGTGTATATAGCCTCTTTGGTTGGTCCACAGGTGACCTTTAGTTCTCTTACTCTCCACCAGGAGGCAGCACTGCTTGGTCTTTGGACTGGAAGGAGTGGGCTTCATGCTGGTATTTACAACCCTAGACCCTGGCACTAGAGTCTATAGAGTTGAAGACATCTGTTCTACTTCTACACTGATGATGGTCATTACACTTTCGAGTAAAATTTCATCATCAGTTTTTTTCCTTGGCCTTTGGAATATTTTTTAGACATAAACATATTTTCCTTAACATGGCCCATGCCTGAATTTCCCAGCCCATCTGCCCAAATTTGAGCATTTTTGCCAAGCCGGGGGGGGGGGGGGGTTGCCCCCCCTGCCCCCCACCTCCTACGCCTATGCCTCACAGAAAACAGTTTTGTACAAAATGATGCTGATCCTTGTGTCTACTGCAAGGAATCTGAAAATGAGAAAGTAATACTGTTAGTGTGGGTAGACGACTTGATTGTAGCGGCGAGTAACGAGAAATGTTGAAGAGAAGGTTTAAGATGAAAGACATGGGTCCACTTAGACACTTCCTTGGTACTGACTTTAAGCAGAGTGAAGGAGAAATCAAAATGACACAAGAAAGACACATTAAGAAGATGTTGGAAAAATTTGGAATGTCTGAATGTAAACCAAGATACATGTGAACACAAGTTAAGCTTTGACAGTGAAGGTGAAGTTACCAATCCTACAGGATACAGGGAAATAACAGGTAGCTTGATTTACATTATGACATCTACCAGACCTGATTTAAGCTGGGTACTCAGCAAGTTATCACAACATCTTGCAGAACCAAAGAAACAGCATTGGGCGGCAGCAAAACACCTGCTGAGGTACTGGATACTGGATACTGTTTCAGCTTTTGAGAGTGGTCCAGTCATATCATGGAAAAGTCATAAACAGCAAACACTGGCACTGTCCACTTGTGAACTAGAGTATATGGCACTAGCATCCACTGCTCAAGAGAGTATGTCCCTCATACAACTTCTGAAAGGGATAGATGGTAATAAAAAGCACATACCAGTCAAAATTTATGAGGACAACCAGGGGGCAATAGCTTTGTCTAAAAACCCAGTTTACAGACAGAGGAGCAAACATCAATCAATCAATCAATTTTTTTATATAGCGCCAAATCACAACAAACAGTTGCCCCAAGGCGCTTTATATTGTAAGGCAAGGCCATACAATAATTATGTAAAACCCCAACGGTCAAAACGACCCCCTGTGAGCAAGCACTTGGCTACAGTGGGAAGGAAAAACTCCCTTTTAACAGGAAGAAACCTCCAGCAGAACCAGGCTCAGGGAGGGGCAGTCTTCTGCTGGGACTGGTTGGGGCTGAGGGAGAATTGATAGGCTGTTGATATAAAGTATCATTTTGTTCGATCTGCACACTCAGAGGGGAAAATATTGATCGAATACTGCCCTACCGCAAACATGGTTGCTGATGTCTTAACCAAACCTGTGCAAAAAAAAAAATATTTTGGTGTGATGTAGTTGTGTTTACCATGACATGAAGTTTTAAACATGTCTTTGAGTGGGAGTGTTGAACATATTTAATGAGTGCAAAGCCATGTTAATATAGCAGGTGACAAAATAAGTAGGTAAAAAATGCACACCAAGATCCTCTGCTGAGGTGCATATGCAGAAATAGTAACTCAAATATAAAGAAAAAGCATAGCACACTCAAAATATTGATGTCCTGCCACTGTTTTATTTCATAATAACGTTTCGGCCAAAGGCCTTCGTCAGATTGCAGCTTCAGTTGGACCAAGTGTTCAAAATTGTCACCATCTTAAATCGAAGTCAATGTTGAGTCCTTTTGGAGTGAGTCTTCAAATGGTGGATCCAGAAGTGCTCTCTTTTTGACAAGTAGCACTTCCAGGTTCCCACCTCTTGGTGGCAGAGTTACATGTTCATTACCAGTATATCTTAAAGAAGAGATAGGATGACTGAACTCCACAAAACGAGCTGCCACAGGATAATTTAAGTTTTTACATCTTATTGTGCTCCTATGTTCTGCAATCCGTGTTTTTAAAGCCCTGCTTGTTTTTCCCACGTAGGCTTTTCCACATGGGCAGGTAATCATGTAGATAACAGATTTTGTGTTGCAGGATATGATGCCTCTGATGGGTATGACTTTACCAGTGTGGGGATGTTTAAAACTGTTACAGCAATAGGTGTAGTTACATCGACTACAGCCTCCACACCTGCGATTACCATCAGGGATAGGAGTCAACATGATTTGGCCTGTTTTTGGTGGAGAAGGAGGAAGATAGGAATGTACCAGTTTGTCTCTAAGGTTTCTTCCTCTTTTGTACACCACCAGAGGGTGCTGTTTAAAGGCCTCCCCCAAGGTAGAGTCAGTTTGTAAAATGTGTCATTTACAAACTGAGTAGCGCCTGCAGCCAACGTGCTTGATGAATTCCTATGCAAAAAGTAGTTGTGATAATTCCTGTGAGATAATGACTATATCTCATCTAAATTAATTCTAAAATTTACCAGTAATAAAATTATAAAGATAACTGAAGAGTGGCCATAATTAATATTTAAGAAAGTTTATGAGCAACCTCGCTCAAGCACATGGAGTCAGTCTGGAAATCTCTGGATGTACAATGCTACACTACAAGCTACATTGAAGAAGAAAACAGTCAGCAAAAAGTAATTGACTCCATTGTGTGCATATGGCGCACACGATGGAGTTTGATGCGGAAGAGTTCAGAAAGATACGATTGGAATGTTTTCATGGGTAACAAATCATCAGGAGTATATTTGGCATAAGAACTTGTATATCTCGTGATATCTCATGTGTTTTCACGCCTAAATGATCGTAATTCAATATACTCACACTCATCCAGCAACAACCGGAAACTGGGTCAGGCGAAAGTAGTCCAGCGAGCTCGATCTGTGTGCGAGCTATCCCACAATTCCAAAATAGCAGAAATGTCGCTCCAACGAGAGTGACACGCTGAGCAGGGTGGCCGCTTGTAGCTAATGTGATCATAGCCTCAGATTAACTTTAGCATTTTACGGTTCGTTTTAGGGTTAGTGTTATGTTAAGGTCAGGGTAATGTGAAGGTTGAGGTTATGTTAAGGTTTGTTTTAGGGTTAGGGGTCTGTTTGTTTTGTCAGCTTGGGACTCCGGCGAGGGTGGACGCATCTCCTCCTCTCTCCCTTATCTCTGCTCCAACCTTCAAAGTCCCTACTTCACCAGACTGTGAATTCTTCAAACTATATTGGATTAACCATGTAACTGATCAACTGGTCTCTGAATGCTACTGACACCATTTTTTCTACAAGAAGAGGGGGACCCTGCATGCCCAGATGGAACTTACCCTGTGGGCTATGTTCTCGACACCTGGGAGACGTGGCGAGTCGCATGCTTTGCGCCATTCTCTGTGGAGGACGTCAAGGATTTATTTATATTTGGTTTCATAGTAGGAGGGCTGGTACTTATTGGCCTATGTGCTGCCCTGACCTACCGGAAAATTGGCAAGACGGCTGCCACCAGAATCATGACCCCTCACCTGTCCGTCATGATAGAGTTGGGCAAGGCGATGCATTCTCAGACTGCATTAACCCCTGAACTCATACACAAATTGGATGACATCTCAGAGCAAATGCGCACCTTGCAGGTGAAGATGAAGATTTCAGAGACGGGGGAATATTCATAATTTGGGATCTGGTTTGTTCATGTGAGACTGTAAAAGTGTTTTTCACTGCTCAACCACAAACACAGCAGGCTTATCAGCCTCTGAAGTTGTTGTTTGTTGTTGTTTTCCTCCAGAAGAATGTCTACGGCATTGGTGAACATTCGGCTGCCTGTTATCTTCTCTAACTTCCACACGGACAGAAAAACAACTGATTCACACAAGGACAAGAGACTGAAGCACGCTTCACATCATCCCTACCCCCTCCTGTCCCCATCCACCACCCCATCCCGGCCCCCGCTCACGCCACTCCATTCCCCCTCCAGGGGCTGTGCAGTTTTAACTGCGGTAGGCCCCTGTTCCCCCCAAGCTTGCGGCGGCGCGACGACTTGTTGCTGTGGCTACCACACACTCACATCGCCTCAATTTGGAAAACGGACTGTTTCAAGTTTAGTGCGCATAAACAATGTCAAATGTATATGTGTTGTCTTTAATTCTGATGTGTGCCATTATTACGGTAAACAAGTAATAATTGTAGATTAATTGCTGTATCTTGTCTGTGTCAATATGAGTGTGGACGTAATCTCATTGTTGTTGCACTTGTTGGATCCGAGGAGTTCTGGGTTACCCGAGTGTGAGCAGCGTGAGAAGAGGCAAAAGAAACTTTGAAAACTTATTTATATAATTTTTTTCTTCAGAATCGGACTAAACGGACAATGGCTATGGATAAAAATACAACGTACAAAAAAGGATATTGGACCTCTGACTTATGTAAAACAGTAACTTTCAGCGCAGTTTGGGACCGGGGCTAGCGGTTAGCCACGCTGCTACCAGGTGAGGTACCGAGCAGGGTAAACAGCCGAAGACGAAATCACTACAAAATGGGACCAAAGAAAAGCTCGGTGGTGGAGGAGTCAGAGGAGGTTAAAAAGGCGCTTGAGTTGACATAAGAATAAGCAGGACAAGATACTCAAGCTAGTGGAGGAAGGCGCGTGACTACGAGCCTTATTAGAGGACAAGGACAAGAGGATCGAGGCTCTCGAGAAGAGAGTTGAGGACTTGGCGCAGTACTCAAGGATTAACGATGTGGTTGTGACTGGTTTAAAGATTAAACCCCGCTCATATGCCCACGCAGTGGCCGCGGGCAGTGATCTCAAACCTGGCGAGATGGAGGAGAGCTCTGCGGAACAACAGGTCGCCGCGTTCCTGGCGTCCAGGGACATTGATTTGGACGTAAATTGTCTTGAAGCTTGTCACCCTCTCCCTACGAAGAAAGGCGTTCCTCCTGTGCTTATCATGAAGTTTCTCAACAGAAAGGATAAGGTCACATTGTTGAGGCAAGGAAGAAAATTGAAAGGTACGAATGTTTATTTGAATGATCACTTGACAAAAACAAATGCAGACATTGCTAAAAAAAAAAAAGCCAGATACTTAAGGAAAACAAACTAAATTCAGAATACATGGGTCAGGAATTGTAAAGTCTTCATTAAACTGAATGGGTCTCCTGAAGTAGCTAAGGTGCTGGTTATTAAGGACATAAAAGAGCTGGAAAAATATGAAATATGAGTCAATAATGTATGGAGAAATAAAAAAGTAAAAAAAACTAGTTCTACTTCACAAACCATTGAATCAAAACCCATAATCTCTACTTCAGGAGATGAAATAATACAACAGAGGATAATAAACCAGGAATTATTGGAATTAAAAGCAACTGAGTACACTGAACATAAGATAATGGATTTGGAAAACGAAATAGACCCGGATAATATGTTTTTTTCGACTGATACCGTTCATTGCACCTACTATACGGAACAGGATTACAATAATACAGTTAAAACAGAAGGTAAATTATCAATTATCCACTTTAACAGCAGAAGTATGTACACAAACTTTAACAGTATCAAAGAATTTCTTCAGCAGTTTACAAAACTGTATAATATAGTATAATAATTTCAGAAACGTGGTTCAATGCGCAAAAAGGAATACAATTGAGTTGGATGGTTATGATCTAAACTACATCAACAGAGTGAATAAAGGAGGTGGAGGTGTTGCTATATATGTGCGGAAAAATATTAAATTTAAGGTAATAAAAAGTATGACGTTAACAATAAAAGATGTGTTAGAATGTATATCAAGAGAAATTTATAATGGAAACAAGAAAAACATTATTATAAGTTGTTTATACTCGTATAGGGCGCCAGGCTCAAATATGGCTACATTTACAAACTGGGTGGACAGAATGTTTTCATCAATAAATAACAAAAAAATATTTATATGTGGAGATTATAACATTGATTTAATAAGCCCCAATAGGCAAACATCAACTGACAATTTATAAACACAATGTACAGCATGAGCTTATACCCAGTTATCACCAGGCCAAGCAGAATTACATTGAATAGTGCAACTCTAATAGATAACATCTTCACAAACAACATAGAAACTAAAAATATAAGTGCTTTATTGATTTGTGACATAACTGACCATCTTCCTGTGTTCACTGTGTATGACTCCAATTGTAATTTTCAGGTAAAACCCCAATACATTTAAACGAGTAAGAACACAAAAAGCAATAGATCACCTCAATAATGACTTAACAAAACAGGACTGGTGCACTGTGTATAGGGAGAATGATGTGGATTGTGCCTTCAATAAATTTCTAGACATTTTCAATTCATTATATACTGTGAGAAATCTTGGAGTCATTTTTGATCAGGATATGTCATTCAAAGCGCATATTAAACAAATATGTAGGACTGCTTTTTTGCATTTACGCAATATCTCTAAAATCAGAAAGGTCTTGTCTCAGAGTGATGCTGAAAAACTAATTCATGCATTTATTTCCTCTAGGCTGGACTATTGTAATTCATTATTATCAGGTTGTCCTAAAAGTTCCCTAAAAAGCCTTCAGTTAATTCAAAATGCTGCAGCTAGAGTACTGACGGGGACTAGAAGGAGAGAGCATATCTCATCCATATTGGCCTCTCTTCATTGGCTTCCTGTTAATTCTAGAATAGAATTTAAAATTCTTCTTCTTACTTATAAGGTTTTGAATAATCAGGTCCCATCTTATCTTAGGGACCTCGTAGTACCATATCACCCCAATAGAGCGCTTCGCTCTCAGACTGCAGGCTTACTTGTAGTTCCTAGGGTTTGTAAGAGTAGAATGGGAGGCAGAGCCTTCAGCTTTCAGGCTCCTCTCCTGTGGAACCAGCTCCCAATTCAGATCAGGGAGACAGACACCCTCTCTACTTTTAAGATTAGGCTTAAAACTTTCCTTTTTGCTAAAGCTTATAGTTAGGGCTGGATCAGGTGACCCTGAACCATCCCTTAGTTATGCTGCTATAGACGTAGACTGCTGGGGGGTTCCCATGATGCACTGTTTCTTTCTCTTTTTGCTCTGTATGCACCACTCTGCATTTAATCATTAGTGATCGATCTCTGCTCCCCTCCACAGCATGTCTTTTTCCTGGTTCTCTCCCTCAGCCCCAACCAGTCCCAGCAGAAGACTGCCCCTCCCTGAGCCTGGTTCTGCTGGAGGTTTCTTCCTGTTAAAAGGGAGTTTTTCCTTCCCACTGTAGCCAAGTGCTTGCTCACAGGGGGTCGTTTTGACCGTTGGGGTTTTACATAATTATTGTATGGCCTTGCCTTACAATATAAAGCGCCTTGGGGCAACTGTTTGTTGTGATTTGGCGCTATATAAAAAAATTGATTGATTGATTGATTGATTATATGAGATAAACTGTCCAATACGCCAAGTCAACAAAAACAGTACTGTCGCCAAAAGTCCATGGTTAACAAAAGGTCTACAAAATGCTTGTAAAAAGAAGAATACATTATACAGACAATTTGTTAGACTAAGGACAAAAGAATCTGAACATAGATATAAATTATATAAAAACAAACTAATATAATCAGAGCCAGCAAGAAATTATATTATACCAATCTATTAAATAATAATAATAAAAATGACACCAAGAGAATCTGGGAAATTCTTAACACTATAATCAAAAATAAGGTAAGAGGTAATTCTTATCCAAATTATTTTATTGATAAGAACAAGGACATCTATAATATGTATAACATAGTTAATGATTTTAATAACTTCTTTGTTAATATTGGACCCGACTTGGCAGCAAAAATTCCCGATGGTTGTAACAAGGAGCAGGAATCACTCATAAAAATCAATCCAAACACAATGTTTCTCTCCAGTGTTAGTGAAGCCGAAATAATAGATATTGTTAATAAATGTAAAAATAAAAAAAATCAACTGACTGTTATGACATAGATATGAAGCTAGTAAAAACAATAATCAAAAGCATATCAAAACCCCTGACTCATATATGTAACTTGTCATTTCAAACTGGGACATTCCCGATCAAAATGAAGATGGCAAAAGTTATTCCACTATACAGAAATGGAAATAAACATATCTTCACAAACTATAGACCGGTCTCTCTACTTCCACAATTTTCCAAAATTTTAGAAAAGCTTTTTAACAACAGGTTAGGATCCTTTATAGAAAAATATAACGTAATTAACGAATGTCAATATGGGTTTAGGTCTGGTAGGTCAACTTCACTTGCAATAATTGAAGCAATAGAAGAGATTACAAACACCTTAGATAGTAAAAACTATATAGTTGGAATATTCATTAATTTAAAGAAAGCGTTTGACACAATCACTCAATTCTACTCAATACATTGGAAAGATATGGTATCAGGGGAGTGGCTTGGAACTGGATTCAAAGCTATTTAACGGAGAGACATCAGTTTGTGCAGATGGGTGCATTTAAATCTGGGTGTTTGGGCATCCCTTGTGGGGTCCCACAGGGATCCATACTGGGTCCACATTTTTTAAATCTTTATATAAATGACATATTTAATGTGTCACAATTATTAAAATTATTATTAGTTGCAGATGATACCAATATATTCTATTCCAGTGATAACTATAGCAAACTTATTAATGTGGTAAATAGTGAATTAATTAAGCTGAAAACTTGGTTGAATATTAATAAATTATCCCTAAATATAAAAAAGACTAAAGTCATGTTTTTTGGAAATCATAATGTCAATTCTAATTTACCAATAAATATAGACGGTGTCGAAATAGATAAAGTGTCAGAAGTCAAATTTTTAGGGATAACCATCGATAGTAAATTAAGCTGGAAGTCTCATATCAGCCACATACATAAAAAAGTTTCCAAGAATGTCTCTATTATGTACAAAGCAAAATATTTTCTGGATCATAATGCATTATATTTATTGTATTGTTCTTTAATCACTCCTTACTTAACATATTGTATAGAAATCTGGGGTAACAATTACAAAGGTTTGCTGCGTCCCCTCTGTATAATCCAAAAGCGGGCAATAACAATCATCTATAAGGTAAGATATCTTGATCACACAAATAGTCTATTTTTGCAATCCACATTGCTGAAAATGCCAGATCTGGTTAATTTTCACACTGCACAATTATTATATAAAGCCAGTAAAAACTCATTACCCAGTAATATTCTGAGTCTCTTCACCCAGAGAGAAGGAAGCTATAACTTGAGAGGATGTGGTAACTTTAAAGTCAAGGCAGTGAGAACTACCAGGAAAAGTTTCTGTGTGTCCGTGTGTGGCATTAAGCTGTGGAATAGTTTGGCACCTCAGCTCAAGATGTCCTAACATCCATCAATTCAAAAAAAGATACAAAGAAATGGTTCTGTTGAAATACATGAATGAGGAGAGAGGTGCGTGATCGTCACGTCTTTTTAATTTATTTCTAGTTAAGTTACCTTTGCTTTTTTGCCTTGTCAGCAATAGAAGGGGTCTCGCTAGGACACACAAACTTTCATAAAATACCTGGAATTATCCTGTACATCAATTTAATTATATTTAATTATACTTATTGAGAGTGGCTCAGACGAGCTATGTTGCTTGCTTGCCTCTACTGGTGGTTGGCTCTCACTGCGGTATTGTATCACTTCCTGTTCCGGAGCACAGCGGTGTTTTTCTGTATCTGTTAGCTGTTTAATCTGTGCAGTTAGATTGATCTAGTTATCTAGATTACGATTTGTTTCCCAGTGTAATCTTTACGTGCCTTAACTAAAGCACTCCTTCTGCTGAATCACCTCTAAATTATTTACACATTATTCACTTTGCGTGTTTTTAGGAATCCGCTAGCTTAGCGTAGCTACTAGCTCTTAGCCGATTTAGCATGGCGGCTTCTCCTGTCTCTCCTGCACTTTTCTGCTCTGGGTGTGAAATGTTTAGTTATTCCTCGGCCTCCTTTAGCAGTAACGGTACTTGTAATAAGTGTAGCTTGTTCGTAGCTTTGGAGGCCAGGCTGGGCGAATTGGAGACTCGGCTCTGCACCGTGGAAAATTCTACAGCTAGCCAGGCCCCTGTAGTCGGTGCGGACCAAGGTAGCTTAGCCGCCGTTAGTTACCCCCTGGCAGATCCCGAGCAGCCGGGAAAGCAGGCTGACTGGGTGACTGTGAGGAGGAAGCGTAGCCCTAAACAGAAGCACTGTGTACACCGCCAACCCGTTCACATCTCTAACCGTTTTTCCCCGCTCGACAACACACCCGCCGAGGATCAAACTCTGGTTATTGGCGACTCTGTTTTGCGAAATGTGAAGTTAGCGACACCAGCAACCATAGTCAATTGTCTTCCGGGGGCCAGAGCAGGCGACATTGAAGGAAATTTGAAACTGCTGGCTAAGGCTAAGCGTAAATTTGGTAAGATTGTAATTCACGTCGGCAGTAATGACACCCGGTTACGCCAATCGGAGGTCACTAAAATTAACATTAAATCGGTGTGTAACTTTGCAAAAACAATGTCGGACTCTGTAGTTTTCTCTGGGCCCCTCCCCAATCAGACCGGGAGTGACATGTTTAGCCGCATGTTGTCCTTGAATTGCTGGCTGTCTGAGTGGTGTCCAAAAAATGAGGTGGGCTTCATAGATAATTGGCAAAGCTTCTGGGGAAAACCTGGTCTTGTTAGGAGAGACGGCATCCATCCCACTTTGGATGGAGCAGCTCTCATTTCTAGAAATCTGGCCAATTTTCTTAAATCCTCCAAACCGTGACTATCCAGGGTTGGGACCAGGAAGCAGAGTTGTAGTCTTACACACCTCTCTGCAGCTTCTCTCCCCCTGCCATCCCCTCATTACCCCATCCCCGTAGAGACGGTGCCTGCTCCCAGACTACCAATAACCAGCAAAAATCTATTTAAGCATAAAAATTCAAAAAGAAAAAAATAATATAGCACCTTCAACTGCACCACAGACTAAAACAGTTAAATGTGGTCTATTAAACATTAGGTCTCTCTCTTCTAAGTCCCTGTTAGTAAATGATATAATAATTGATCAACATATTGATTTATTCTGCCTTACAGAAACCTGGTTACAGCAGGATGAATATGTCAGTTTAAATGAGTCAACACCCCCGAGTCACACTAACTGTCAGAATGCTCGTAGCACGGGCCGAGGCAGAGGATTAGCAGCAATCTTCCATTCCAGCTTATTAATTAATCAAAAACCCAGACAGAGCTTTAAGTCATTTGAAAGCTTGACTCTTAGTCTTGTCCATCCAAATTGGAAGTCCCAAAAACCAGTTTTATTTGTTATTATCTATCGTCCACCTGGTCGTTACTGTGAGTTTCTCTGTGAATTTTCAGACCTTTTGTCTGACTTAGTGCTTAGCTCAGATAAGATAATTATAGTGGGCGATTTTAACATCCACACAGATGCTGAGAATGACAGCCTCAACACTGCATTTAATCTATTATTAGACTCAATTGGCTTTGCTCAAAAAGTAAATGAGTCCACCCACCACTTTAATCATATCTTAGATCTTGTTCTGACTTATGGTATGGAAATAGAAGACTTAACAGTATTCCCTGAAAACTCCCTTCGGTCTGATCATTTCTTAATAACATTTACATTTACTCTGATGGACTACCCAGCAGTGGGGAATAAGTTTCATTACACTAGAAGTCTTTCAGAAAGCGCTGTAACTAGGTTTAAGGATATGATTCCTTCTTTATGTTCTCTAATGCCTTATACCAACACAGTGCAGAGTAGCTACCTAAACTCTGTAAGTGAGATAGAGTATCTCATCAATAGTTTTACATCCTCATTGAAGACAACTTTGGATGCTGTAGCTCCTCTAAAAAAGAGAGCTTTAAATCAGAAGTGCCTGACTGCGTGGTATAACTCACAAACCCGTAGCTTAAAGCAGATAACCCGTAAGTTGGAGAGGAAATGGTGTCTCACTAATTTAGAAGATCTTCACTTAGCCTGGAAAAAGAGTCTGTTGCTCTATAAAAAAGCCCTCCGTAAAGCTAGGACATCTTTCTACTCATCACTAATTGAAGAAAATAAGAACAACCCCAGGTTTCTTTTCAGCACTGTAGCCAGGCTGACAAAGAGTCAGAGCTCTATTGAGCTGAGTATTCCATTAACTTTAACTAGTAATGACTTCATGACTTTCTTTGCTAACAAAATTTTAACTATTAGAGAAAAAATTACTCATAACCATCCCAAAGACGTATCGTTATCTTTGGCTGCTTTCAGTGATGCCAGTATTTGGTTAGACTCTTTCTCTCCGATTGTTCTGTCTGAGTTATTTTCATTAGTTACTTCATCCAAACCATCAACATGTTTATTAGACCCCATTCCTACCAGGCTGCTCAAGGAAGCCCTACCATTATTTAATGCTTCGATCTTAAATATGATCAATCTATCTTTGTTAGTTGGCTATGTACCACAGGCTTTTAAGGTGGCAGTAATTAAACCATTACTTAAAAAGCCATCACTTGACCCAGCTATCTTAGCTAATTATAGGCCAATCTCCAACCTTCCTTTTCTCTCAAAAATTCTTGAAAGGGTAGTTGTAAAACAGCTAACTGATCATCTGCAGAGGAATGGTCTATTTGAATAGTTTCAGTCAGGTTTTAGAATTCATCATAGTACAGAAACAGCATTAGTGAAGGTTACAAATGATCTTCTTATGGCCTCGGACAGTGGACTCATCTCTGTGCTTGTTCTGTTAGACCTCAGTGCTGCTTTTGATACTGTTGACCAAGGTTTTGAATAATCAGGTCCCATCTTATCTTAGGGACCTCGTAGTACCATATCACCCCAATAGAGCGCTTCGCTCTCAGACTGCAGGCTTACTTGTAGTTCCTAGGGTTTGTAAGAGTAGAATGGGAGGCAGAGCCTTCAGCTTTCAGGCTCCTCTCCTGTGGAACCAGCTCCCAATTCAGATCAGGGAGACAGACACCCTCTCTACTTTTAAGATTAGGCTTAAAACTTTCCTTTTTGCTAAAGCTTATAGTTAGGGCTGGATCAGGTGACCCTGAACCATCCCTTAGTTATGCTGCTATAGACGTAGACTGCTGGGGGGTTCCCATGATGCACTGTTTCTTTCTCTTTTTGCTCTGTATGCACCACTCTGCATTTAATCATTAGTGATCGATCTCTGCTCCCCTCCACAGCATGTCTTTTTCCTGGTTCTCTCCCTCAGCCCCAACCAGTCCCAGCAGAAGACTGCCCCTCCCTGAGCCTGGTTCTGCTGGAGGTTTCTTCCTGTTAAAAGGGAGTTTTTCCTTCCCACTGTAGCCAAGTGCTTGCTCACAGGGGGTCGTTTTGACCGTTGGGGTTTTACATAATTATTGTATGGCCTTGCCTTACAATATAAAGCGCCTTGGGGCAACTGTTTGTTGTGATTTGGCGCTATATAAAAAAAATTGATTGATTGATTGATATATATATATATATATATCATAGCCATAATTGTACACTATATTATAAAAAAAATTATAATGATAATAAAATCTTACTATATGTTTGTTAATATAATAGATGTTAACATATTTGCATAATACCTGTTATTGCCGGTGTCGTAACCATGGTCAAAAGTATTATTTTTATACATCATGATCCTGTAGTTGAAATGCTTGTTGTGAAAGTGTAGGTACACGGACCCACAACAGGGGGCGCAATGAACGGACAATGGAGAAAGGTGAATAACAAGTTTTACTGTTGTGAAAAGAGCACAACCAATACAACAATTAATAATTTGGAGTTTGAAGCCGAAATCTGCTGGTGTCGTGTGGGCAGGCTCGAAGGTAGGAGGCGTCCGTCCTAGTCGAACCGGAACCACCCAGATTTCCTCTGCCACCGAACCCCAGAAGTACTGGAACCGCCAAGTCCCGAATTCCCAGGTGGCCACTGCCTCCGCTCGTCGGATCCGGTACTGCTGGCGGGAAAGAGCACAAACACACAGGTATGGATGCGACAGCACCCAGTAGACGGAGAGGGGAGAAGCCGCCTCCACCTCTTGTTACAATGAAGCAGGAAAGGTGAGTACTTATCCAAGCAAGTAGCTTTCTGTAGTCAGCTGTCCTGAAAAGGTTTACCAAGGTTTATCAGAGTCTTCAATATGAGCTTGCAGAGAAGGTTACCTTAATCTCAAGGCGATATCTCGGCACTGAGGTGGAGACGCTGTCCTGCTGATATACCTCCGTCCTGAGTGCAGTCAGCTGTGTCCAGTAATGGGTGACAGCTGTCACCCTGGCAGCCCTCGTCGGCGGCAGCGCCCTCTGGTGCCTGGAGCCCGTACTCCAGGCAGGGCGCCCTCTGGTGGTGGTGGGCCAGCAGTACCTCCTCTTCAGCGGCCCACACAACAATGCTAGTCAAATAGAAGTATGGTGATGATGGTAATAACTTAGAGAGAGGGGGAAACATGTATATGTATGTATGCGTATGTATATATATATATGTATAATATGTATGTATATGTGGGTGTGTATGTATATATATATATATATACATATATGTATATTTCTGTTTACATTTATATAAATATGTACATATGTAACTTTATTGATACATAAAAAGACTTTTCCTTTTCTTTCCTCCTTGTTTCCCCCTCTTACATCACTTACATCATTATCACCAGATCAGGGTCGGCAAGTGGGGGTCTGTTGCTCAAAGGTCTCCCCCTTCTGCCAGCAGACTCCAAAACCTTGTCTTTTAATGCAGAGCCTAGGACATTCAGCAAAGGGTGGACCTGTGTCAGGGGGCGACCCCTCTCTGGCAGCAGGTTTACAAAATACTTTGCATCTTTTAATGCACCACACACATGCCAAATGGGGAAGGACGGGAAGGGGAAAAAAAGAAAATAATAATGATAAATTAATAAAAAAGTTAAGGTAATTAAATTAATAAAATAAAATGAATGTAGCATAATTGTATATACGTATGTATATGTATTATGTGTATACATGTGTGTATAGATGATGTATGTGTGTATTTTGTGTATGTATGTATATGTGTGCGTGTATATATATGTGTATATGTGTAGGGGTATGTATATGTATGTGTAGGTATAAATGTATGTATGTGTATATATATATGTAGCATATATTTATTTTTGTGTTAGTGGGTATGTATGTAGGTATATATGTGAGTGTGTATATGTGTGTGTATAAGTGTATATAATGTGTGTGTATGTATACTCAACAAAATATAAACGCAACACTTTTGGTTTTGCTCCCATTTTGTATGAGATGAACTCAAAGATCTAAAACTTTTTCCACATACACAATATCACCATTTCCCTCAAATATTGTTCACAAACCAGTCTAAGTCTGTGATAGTGAGCACTTCTCCTTTGCTGAGATAATCCATCCCACCTCACAGGTGTGCCATATCAAGATGCTGATTAGACACCATGATTAGTGCACAGGTGTGCCTTAGACTGCCCACAATAAAAGGCCACTCTGAAAGGTGCAGTTTTGTTTTATTGGGGGGGATACCAGTCAGTATCTGGTGTGACCACCATTTGCCTCATGCAGTGCAACACATCTCCTTCGCATCATCCATGAAGAGAACACCTCTCCAACGTGCCAAATGCCAGCGAATGTGAGCATTTGCCCACTCAAGTCGGTTACGACGACGAACTGGAGTCAGGTCGAGACCCCGATGAGGACGACGAGCATGCAGATGAGCTTCCCTGAGACAGTTTCTGACAGTTTGTGCAGAAATTCTTTGGTTATGCAAACCGATTGTTTCAGCAGCTGTCCGAGTGGCTGGTCTCAGACAATCTTGGAGGTGAACATGCTGGATGTGGAGGTCCTGGGCTGGTGTGGTTACATGTGGTCTGCGGTTGTGAGGCTGGTTGGATGTACTGCCAAATTCTCTGAAACGCCTTTGGAGACGGCTTATGGTAGAGAAATGAACATTCAATACACGAGCAATAGCTCTGGTTGACATTCCTGCTGTCAGCATGCCAATTGCACGCTCCCTCAAATCTTGCGACATCTGTGGCATTGTGCTGTGTGATAAAACTGCACCTTTCAGAGTGGCCTTTTATTGTGGGCAGTCTAAGGCACACCTGTGCACTAATCATGGTGTCTAATCAGCATGTTGATATGGCACACCTGTGAGATGGGATGGATTATCTCAGCAAAGGAGAAGTGCTCACTATCACAGATTTAGACTGGTTTGTGAACAATATTTGAGGGAAATGGTGATATTGTGTATGTGGAAAAAGTTTTAGATCTTTGAGTTCATCTCATACAAAATGGGAGCAAAACCAAAAGTGTTGCGTTTATATTTTTGTTGAGTGTATGTACGTATACAGGTATATATGCACGGCCCAAGCAGAGGGTCACCCCCTAGAGCCTGGTCTGCTTGAGGTTTCTTCCTAAGAGGGAGTTTTTCCTCACCACAGTTGCCTAGTGCTTGCTCTGGGGGTCGGCAGGGTTAATATGGAGTGACTTGGGCCAAGTTTGCTGTGATTTGGCGCTTTATACATACTTATACATGAATTGAAATCAAATCAATTTTATTTATATAGCACCAAATCACAACAAACAGTTGCCCCAAGGCGCTTTATATTGTAAGGCAAAGCCATACAATAATTACGGAAAAACCCCAACGGTCAAAACGACCCCCCTGTGAGCAAGCACTTGGCGACAGTGGGAAGGAAAAAACTCCCTTCTAACAGGAAGAAACCTCCAGCAGAACCAGGCTCAGGGAGGGGCAGTCTTCTGCTGGGACTGGTTGGGGCTGAGGGAGAGAATCAGGAAAAAGACATGCTGTGGAAGACAGCAGAGATCAATCACTAATGATTAAATGCAGAGTGGTGCATACAGAGCAAAAAAAGAAAAACACACAGTGCATCATGGGAACCCCCCAGCAGTCTAAGTCTATAGCAGCATAAATAAGGGATGGTTCAGGGTCACCTGATCCAGCCCTAACTATAAGCTTTAGCAAAAAGGAAAGTTTTAAGCCTAATCTTAAAAGTAGAGAGGGTGTCTGTCTCCCTGATCTGAATTGGGAGCTGGTTCCACAGGAGAGGAGCCTGAAAGCTGAAGGCTCTGCCTCCCATTCTACTCTTACAAACCCTAGGAACTACAAGTAAGCCTGCAGTCTGAGAGCGAAGCGCTCTATTAGGGTGATATGGTACTAAGAGGTCCCTAAGATAAGATGGGACCTGATTATTCAAAACCTTATAAGTAAGAAGAATTTTAAATTCTATTCTAGAATTAACAGGAAGCCAATGAAGAGAGGCCAATATGGGTGAGATATGCTCTCTCCTTCTAGTCCCCATCAGTACTCTAGCTGCAGCATTTTGAATTAACTGAAGGCTTTTCAGGGAATTTTTAGACAACCTGATAATAATGAATTACAATAGTCCAGCCTAGAGGAAATAAATGCATGAATTAGTTTTTCAGCATCACCCTGAGACAAGACCTTTCTAATTTTAGAGATATTGCGCAAATGCAAAAAAGCAGTCCTACATATTTGTTTAATATGCGCATTGAATGACATATCCTGATCAAAAATGACTCCAAGATTTCTCACAGTATTACTAGAGGTCAGGGTAATGCCATCCAGAGTAAGGATCTGGTTAGACAACACGTTTCTAAGATTTATGGGGCCAAGTACAATAACTTCAGTTTTATGAGTTTAAGAGCAGGAAATTAGAGGTCATCCATGTCTTTATGTCTGTAAGACAATCCTGCAGTTTAGCTAATCAGTGTGTGTCCTCTGGCTTCATGGATAGATAAAGCTGGGTATCATCTGCGTAACAATGAAAATTTAAGCAATGCTGTCTACAACCCCTGGCAAAAATTATGGAATCACCGGCCTCGGAGGATGTTCATTCAGTTGTTTAATTTTGTAGAAAAAAAAGATCACAGACATGACACAAAACTAAAGTCATTTCAAATGGCAACTTTCTGGTTTTAAGAAACACTATAAGAAATCAAGAAAAAAGATTGTGGCAGTCAGTAACTGTTACTTTTTTAGACCAAGCAGAGGAAAAAAATATGGAATCACTCAATTCTGAGGAAAAAATTATGGAATCACCCTGTAAATTTTCATCCCCAAAACTAACACCTGCATCAAATCACATCTGCTCATTGACATTGACCCTATGTGTCTTTTTTGCAAGGAATGTTTTCACAGTTTTTGCTCTATGGCAAGATGCATTATCATCTTGAAAAATGATTTCATCATCCCCAAACATCCTTTCAATTGTCCAAAATATCAACGTAAACTTGTGCATTTATTGATGATGTAATGACAGCCATCTCCCCAGTGCCTTTACCTGACATGCAGCCCCATATCATCAATGACTGTGGAAATTAACATGTTCTCTTCAGGCAGTCATCTTTATAAATCCCATTAGAACGGCACCAAACAAAAGTTCCAGCATCATCACCTTGCCCAATGCAGATTCGAGATTCATCACTGAATATGACTTTCATCCCGTCATCCACAGTCCACGATTGCTTTTCCTTAGCCCATTATAACCTTGTTTTTTTCTGTTTAGGTGTTAATGATGGCTTTCGTTTAGCTTTTCTGTATGGAAATCCCATTTCCTTTAGGCGGTTTCTTACAGTTCGGTCACAGACGTTGACTCCAGTTTCCTCCCATTCGTTCCTCATTTGTTTTGTTGTGCATTTTTCGATTTTTGAGACATATTGCTTTAGGTTTTCTGTCTTGACGCTTTGATGTCTTCCTTGGTCTACCAGTATGTTTGCCTTTAACAACCTTCCCATGTTTGTATTTGGTCCAGAGTTTAGACACAGCTGACTGAACAACCAACATCTTTTGAAACATTGCGTGATGATTTACCCTCTTAAGAGTTTGATAATCCTCTCCTTTGTTTCAATTGACATCTCTCGTGTTGGAGCCATGATTCATGTCAGTCCACTTGGTGCAACAGCTCTCCAAGGTGTGATCACTCCTTTTTAGATGCAGACTAATGAGCAGATCTGATTTGATGCAGGTGCTAGTTTTGGGGATGAAAATTTACAGGGTGATTCCATAATTTATTCCTCAGAATTGAGTGATTCCATATTTTTTTCCTCTGCTTGGTCTAAAAAAGTAACCGTTACTGACTGCCACAATCTTTTTTCTTGATTTCTTATAGTGTTTCTTAAAGCCAGAAAGTTGCCATTTGAAATGACTTTAGTTTTGTGTCATGTCTGTGATCTGCTTTTTTTCTACAAAATTAAACAACTGAATGAACGTCCTCTGAGGCTGGTGATTCCATAATTTTTGCCAGGGGTTGTAATAATACTGTCTAAGGTAAGCATGTATAAAGTGAATAAAATTGGTCCTAGCACAGAACCTTGTGGAACTCCATAATTAACCTTAGTCTGTGAAGAAGATTCCCCATTTACATGAACAAATTGTAATCTATTAGATAAATATGATTCAAACCACTGCAGCGCAGTGCCTTTAATACCTATAGCATGCTCTAATCTCTGTAATAAAATTTTATGGTCAACAGTATCAAAAGCAGCACTAAGGTGTAACAGAACAAGTACAGAGATGAGTCCACTGTCTGAGGCCATAAGAAGATCATTTGTAACCTTCACTAATGCTGTTTCTGTATTATGATGAATTCTCAACCCTGACTGAAACTCTTCAAATAGACCATTCCTCTGCAGATGATCAGTTAGCTGTTTTACAACTACCCTTTCAAGAATTTTTGAGAGAAAAGGAAGGTTGGAGATTGGCCTATAATTAGCTAAGATAGCTGGGTCAAGTGATGGCTTTTTAAGTAATGGTTTAATTACTGCCACCGTAAAAGCCTGTGGTACATAGCCAACTAATAAAGATAGATTGATCATATTTAAGACCGAAGCATTAATTAATGGTAGGGCTTCCTTGAGCAGCCTGGTAGGAATGGGGTCTAATAGACATGTTGATGGTTTGGAGGAAGTAACTAATGAAAGTAACTCAGACAGAACAATCGGAGAGAAAGAGTCTAACCAAATACTGGCATCACTGAAAGCAGCCAAAGAGAACGATATGTCTTTGGGATGGTTATGAGTAATTCTTTCTCTAATAGTTAAAATTTTATTAGCAAAGAAAGTCATGAAGTCATTACTAGTTAAAGTTAAAGGAATACTCAGCTCAATAGAGCTCTGACTCTTTGTCAGCCTGGCTACAGTGCTGAAAAGAAACCTGGGGTTGTTCTTATTTTCTTCAATTAGTGATGAGTAGTAAGATGTCCTAGCTTTACGGAGGGCTTTTTTATAGAGCAACAGACTCTTTTTCCAGGCTAAGTGAAGATCTTCTAAATTAGTGAGACGCCATTTCCTCTCCAACTTACGGGTTATCTGCTTTAAGCTGCGAGTTTGTGAGTTACACCACAGAGTCAGGCACTTCTGATTTAAGGTTCTCTTTTTCAGAGGAGCTACAGCATCCAAAGTTGTCCTCAAAGAGGATAAACTATTGACGAGATAATCTATCTCACTCACAGAGTTTAGGTAGCTACTCTGCCCTGTGTTGGTATATGGCATTGGAGAACATAAAGAAGGAATCATATCCTTAAACCTAATTACAGCGCTTTCTGAAAGACTTCTACTGTAATGAAACTTATTCCCCACTGCAGGGTAGTCCATCAGAGTAAATGTAAATGTTATTAAGAAATGATCAGACAGAAGGGAGTTTTCAGGGAATACTGTTAAGTCTTCAATTTCCATACCATTAGTCAGAACAGATCTAAGGTATGATTAAAGTGGTGGGTGGACTCATTTGCATTTTGAGCAAAGCCAATCGATTCTAACAATAGATTAAATGCAGTGCTGAGGCTGTCATTCTCAGCATCTGTGTGGATGTTAAAATTGCCCACTATAATTATCTTATCTGAGCTAAGCACTAAGTCAGACAAAAGGTCCGAAAATTCACAGAGAAACTCACAGTAACGACCAGGTGGACGATAGATAACAAATAAAACTGGTTTTTGGGACTTCCAATTTGGATGGACAAGACTAAGAGTCAAGCTTTCAAATGAATTACAGCTGTGTCTGGGTTTTTGATTAATTAATAAGCTGGAGTGGAAGATTCCTGCTAATCCTCCGCCTCGGCCCGTGCTACGAGCGTTCTGACACTGTGACTCGGGGGTGTTGACTCATTTAAACTAACATATTCATCCTGCTGTAACCAGGTTTCTGTAAGGCAGAATAAATCAATGTTGATCAATTATTATATAATTTACTAACAGGGACTTAGAAGAGAGAGATCTAATGTTTAATAGACCACATTTAACTGTTTTAGTCTGTGGTGGAGTTGAAGGTGCTATATTTTCTTTTTGAATTTTTATGCTTAAATAAATAGATTTTTGCTGGTTATTGGTGGTCTGGGAGCAGGCACCGTCTCTACAGGGATGGGGTAATGAGGGGATGGCAGGGGGAGAGAAGCTGCAGAGAGGTGTGTAAGACTACAACTCTGCTTCCTGGTCCCAACCCTGGATAGTCACGGTTTGGAGGATTTAAGAAAATTGGCCAGATTTCTAGAAATGAGAGCTGCTCCATCCAAAGTGGGATGGATGCCGTCTCTCCTAACAAGACCAGGTTTTCCCCAGAAGCTTTGCCAATTATTTATGAAGCCCACCTCATTTTTTGGACACCACTCAGACAGCCAGCAATTCAAGGAGAACATGCGGCTAAACATGTCACTCCCGGTCCGATTGGGGAGCGGCCCAGAGAAAACTACAGCGTCCGACATTGTTTTTGCAAAGTTACACACCGATTCAATATTAATTTTAGTGACCTCCGATTGGCGTAACCGGGTGTCATTACTGCCGACGTGAATTACAATCTTACCAAATTTACGATTAGCCTTAGCCAGCAGTTTCAAATTTCCTTCAATGTCGCCTGCTCTGGCCCCCGGAAGACAATTGACTATGGTTGCTGGTGTCGCTAACTTCACATTTCAAAACAGAGTCGCCAATAACCAGAGTTTGTTCCTCGGCGGGTGTGTCGCCGAGTGGGGAAAAACGGTTAGAGATATGAACGGGTTGGCGGTGTACACGGGGCTTGTGTTTAGGACTACGCTTCCTCCTCACAGTCACCCAGTCGGCCTGCTTTCCCGGCTGCTCGGGATCTGCCGGAGGGGCACTAATGGCGGCTAAGCTACCTTGGTCCGCACCGACCGAAATGTAATTGAATATTGATGTGTATGTCTGTGCTGATATGTAGTGTGTTGTGAATTTGTGTATATGTTGTTATGACTGTTATAATTGTTGGACTCATTCTAGCAGGGGTGGGTGTTGATAAGCTTTGCTTCTGCCCACACCCTTTCGGACTCACAGGCTTGTTTATATACCATTCATATTATTGGTATGTTTCTGTTCTTTCGGATTTGTGTGTGCCGAATAAATCCATTCATTCATTCATTCACTTGTAATGACAATAAATCTCATCCATCCATCTATATTAAGATTAGGGTTATGTTAGGGTTTGTTTAAGCATTAAGATTATGTTAAAGTCAGGGTTATGTTAGGATTATGTTAAAGTCAGGGTTATGTGAAGGTGAAGGTTAGGGTTATGTTAAGGTGTGTTTTAGGGTTAGGGTTATGTGAAGGTTAGGATTATATGTTAAGGTCAGGGTTATGTGAAGTTAGGGTTATGTTAACGTTTGTTTAGGGTTATCTTAAACTCAGGGTTCTGTTTGTTATATGTTATGTTAGGGTTATGTTATGTTAAGATTAGTGTTTCTTGTTATGTTCAGTTTTGGTCCATTTGGCTCAGTTGTGTCTGTGGAGATGCTCGTGGACTGTCTGTGGTTCTGTCTCGACATGAGCTGCTGTTTTGGTGAAAATAAATAGAGGCATTGATTCAGATCACTGTCACCTTTGTGGTGCATCAGAGGTACTTTTCTAATGATCACACTGTCTGTACGACTCAAAGAACCTCATGTGCATCCTGAGTGTGAGGTCTAAACAATGTGTGTTTAACTTCCATCCATCCATCCATCCATTTTCTTCTGCTTTATCTGGAGTCGGGTCGCAGGGGCAGCAGCTCAAGCAAAGCCGCCCAGACCTCCCGATCCACACACACCTCCCCCAGCTCCTCCGGGGGCACCCCAAGGCGTTCCCAAGCCAGCCAAGAGATGTAGTCCCTCCAGCATGTCCTGGGTCTTCCCCGGGGCCTCCTCCCAATGGGACGTGCCCGGAACGCCTCTCCAGCGAGGCGTCCAGGGGGCATCTGGAAAAGATGCCCTGAGCCACCTCAACTGACTCCTTTCGATGTGGAGTAGCAGCGGCTCGACTCCGAGCTCCTCCCGAGCGACCGAGCTCCTCACCCTATCTCTAAGGGAGCGCCCAGCCACCCTGCGGAGGAAACTCATCTCGGATGCTTGTACTCGCGATCTTGTTCTTTCGGTCATGAGCCAAATCTCATGACCATAGGTGAGGATCGGAACATAGATCGATCAGTAAATCGAGAGCTTTGCCCCCCTACTCAGCTCTCTCTTCACCACGACGGTCGATACAGCGACCGCATCACTGCAGATGCTGCACCAATCTGTCTATCGATCTCACGCTCCATCTGTCCCTTACTCATGAACAAGACCCCAAGATACTTAAACTCCTCCACTTGAGGCAAGGGCACTCGGATTTGGAAGTGCCGATTTTCATCCCAGACGCTTCACACTCGGCTGCAAACCGCCCCAGTGCACGCTGAAGGTCCTGATTTGATGAAGCCAACAGAACCACATCGTCCACAAACAGCAGAGACGAGATTTTGTGGTTCCCAAACCAGACCCCCTCTACACCCTGGCTGCGCCTAGAAATTCTGTCCATAAAAATAATGAACAGAACCGGTGACAAAGGGCAGCCCTTTGTGTGTGTGTACCTGTAACCTTAAAAATTAAATAACCTAGAAAACTGTATGCTCCCATCTGTAGGGGAAATGGAACCATGAAACAAATTCATTACAGTTTTGTCATATTCTGTCTAATTTCACTGCTGCAGCGCTGTGTACAAAGACGAGTCATAGTGGCCTGAAAGGAAAAATAATGTTGACAGAATATTTCAACATTTTTAATTCAATTTAAATTTTTCAACACAGGAGACCTTTGTTAAGGCAAAATATGTAGTTCCACTGGAACTAATAAATAAATAAAATCAAATTAAACTCATTCCAGAATTGTCAGACCCAACTCGCGCTTGGGTGATGCACAGCTGGTCCAACTCCACATCCAGTTTACTCACTGATCATGGAAACTGTCACCCCACAATATCAGTCAGTGAGGATGAGTTCATCTGGAGTTATGCTGAGATGCACCGGACTCTCCTGGGTATAGGTTGGGTATAGACAGTGGGAGTCTGACCAAGCTCCAAAAAAAACCAACAAAAAAAAAAACACGACTTTTCTTGACTTGCGCCAAATGGTGTGCTTGCAGGTGTGTGAGCTGTTTAACACAGCAGAGGGCAACACAGAGAGTCATCAGAGAGGACGCAGCATGTTGTCTCTCACATTCTTGTCTCCTCTGGTGGTCGAGTCCTGAAACCCCGAAGGGCCTGCTGTAAAGGCAGCCACTTCTTTATCGACGCTCTGATCGCCACGATCCATCTGCAAACAAACACCAAGCACTCAGATCACTTACTCGAGGGCCATTGAGAATGAGCTGTTTTTCAATGCCCATTGACAAAAGATGACAATGTTTTTATTTTGATGATTTAAAAACAAGAAACTAAAAAAAAATTGACTTGTATTTATTTTAGCATATTAATGAATAAAAATTCAGGATTACAATACGTGTGTGCAATACATTTACACACACGTATCAATTTTAAGATTATTTTCCTAAACTTGAGTGGAACAGCAGGTTATTGTAATAACTCGTGTGTATTTCTGTGTACAAAATCACTTGGAAACAGGTGAGCAGGTTGTCACCAAATTTGGTAGGAAATTTCTTTCACTGAGTTTCTCCAGGTGGTTTATTTTTGAAGCCGACTGGTCAAAGGTCAAAGTTGTCCAAAATAATTTGAAAAGCACTGAATCGATTTTAATTGTCACACGTTTATATTGATTGTTAACCAATTCTTGGTGCACTGTTACATCTCCACTGAATTATTATTCTTATCATATATTTTTAAGTTGCTGTCTTGTATCAAATTGTGTGGAAGCCCCATGATGTCCAAATCTTTGCACATCACTCAGTGACGGAATGCAGACATGCTGAAGGTCGTGACCTCACCGTTTGTTTTCGCTGGGATTTTCAGCACAGATGTAGAAGGTTTTAAACTCATCAGATGGCGGTTTCAGTTCAATGGTGGATTTCTTGGATCCATATGGCTGCTCCCTGACCATGTAGCCCTGTAGGTAGATCCCACCTGAAGACACAGGAGACTACTAAAAGGCCACGAATCAGCAGCCACGATAACTCCTGTGGACCCGCCACCCGGACACCAGAGTGTGATATGTGACGTGTTCCTACCATGCGCGTGCGTGGCACGTATGCCGCTATACAAGTAGAGGCAGCCGTCCTTCAGGATGCAGTAGTGCTGTGTCCATGTGTCTTGGCTCCGGTGTATGGTGTGAAGCAATCCCAGACACTCGGGGTTTTTCACAGCCAGCGGGGGCAGATTAGAGTTATGTCGTGTGACATCCACCCACACGTGATTCTGAGACACAGGATGGATTTAGTGTGGCAGCCTCAGCTAAAAACAAACTGTGATTACCTGGTGGATTAGCCTGATAACTCACTAGCTTGTCACCAAAGAAACAAATAATCCAAAAACTGTGTGTGTACAAGAAGCCTACAGTGTTTAATAACTCAAGATATGATTGACAGATTTACCTGTGTAACGGGATAAACAGCATTCCTCATCGCTTCCAGCCACCTAAAACCAACACAACAGAATAGAATCTTTTATTCTCATTGCACATATACATATAACAAAACTTGTCCTCTGCATTTAACCCATCCAAATTACAGTGAGACACAATCTAACCACTAGGAGCAGTGGGCAGCCACAGTCCAGTGCCTGGGGACCAACTCCAGATGTAGAGACGCTGCCATGTTCAGGGGCGAGAAAGGAGCAGACCCTAAATAAGCATCTTTTTGATTGATTGTGGGAGGAAACCGGAGTGTGCGGAGCAAACAAACACAGACACGGGGAGAACATGCACACACTCCACACAGAAAGAGCGGGAAGCAATCCCACGACCTTCTCGCTGTGAGGCACCAGTGCTAGCCACTAAGCCACCGTGCCGCCAACACAAGACAACAATGAACCTCAGCCACAAATCCCAACACTGTGACCTGTTCACGTGTTTACTTCAACAGACACACATGTGCATGCAGCACTGAGACAAAAATAATGTTTCTAGGCTTTGGGAAACCCCAGGCATGAACCTTTTAAAATAAAGAGACTGAGGTCAAGTCCATCAGGATTTTGGACAGTGACCATTTTTGTAATTTACCTCTTTACACCAACACAATGGGTTTGAAATGAAACAATCAAGATGTGTTTGCAGTAGGAAGTTTTAGATTCAATAAGGCAGCGCAGTCTCGTTTGAACCCTGCGTGATATCGTGGGATTTGACCACTTCTGGGGACAGCCTCCCATTGCACAACACAAACACAACACATAACCTCACATGGATAAATGGTGTACTGTTTTGTTTTCGGCTGCAATCACCAAAGCAGTCGCGAAAAGTGCAGGTTTTTTTTCAGTTCCCAGTGGAGAAGGGAAGAGGCAAATGTGAGAGGTCGTGTTGGTAAGTGTTAGCCTATACAGCTAATCAGAGTAGCTGCGTTTTCTCGCCTGTACAACCGCCTCAACACGTTTGAGCTCCGGCTCATAAACAAACCACAACACATGTCCACTCTCCGCCACATCGTCACTTTTTATTTGCACTTTCACTTTGTTTGCCGTGTAATTTGCCCAAAATCTCAGAGAGGGTTGTCCCCAAATGTAGGATTATTGCGTCGTATTTGAACCCTTTAGCACCCGCCCTCAAATGAGACTGCGCTGCCCAATAGGACTTAATGCAGTTCAGGTTATACACCCACAAAAGGAAACACAATTTAAACATGTACATCAATTGCTTTTTGCTAACTTTTTTCTTCTTCATTGTAGCATGTAATGTAGCATTGTACATCCAGAGATCTCAAGACTGACGCACACACAACACGCTATAACCTGAACCATAAGTACTATTCAAGGGAATTAACTGAAATAGCAGATATTCTTTCAGGAGTTAAAGTCACTTTTACAGACCGTCCCGACATTTTCAAAGCCCAGAATTAATAGGATAAACTATTTTACACACACACACACATATATATACATATATATATATACGAGGGCTGTCAATAAAGTAACGGTCCTTTTTATTTTTTTCAAAAACTATATGGATTTCATTCATATGTTTTTACGTCAGACATGCTTGAACCCTCGTGCGCATGCGTGAGTTTTTCCACGCCTGTCGGTGACGTCATTCGCCTGTGAGCACTCCTTGTGGGAGGAGTCGTCCAGCCCCTCGTCGGAATTCCTTTGTCTGAGAAGTTGCTGAGAGACTGGCGCGTTGTTTGATCAAAATTTTTTCTAAACCTGTGAGACACATCGAAGTGGACACGGTTCGAAAAATTAAGCTGGTTTTCAGTGAAAATTTTAACAGCTGATGAGAGATTTTGACATGATTCTGTCGCTTTAAGGACTTTTCACGGTGCGAGACGTCGCGCTGCGCTCTCAGGCGGCGTCATCAGCCTGTTCAAGCTGAAAACCTCCACATTTCAGGCTCTATTGATCCAGGACGTCGTGAGAGAACAGAGAAGTTTCAGAAGAAGTCGGTTTCAGCATTTTATCCGGATATTCCACTGTTAAAGGAGATTTTTTTAATGAAAGACGTGCGGACGGATCCGCGCGTTGGGACGCAGCCGACGCGGTGCGGCGGCACAGGAAAAACACCTCCGTGTTGATAACCATTTGTAAAATCCAGGCGGCTTTTGATGGCTTTCAGTGGAGTGAGTATATGAGAAATTGTTTAACAGGCAGGACATGTTCCAACTTGTCCTTAAGGCTTTCAACAGAGGTGTTTTTCCTGTGGCGGAGCGTCGCGGCGGCTGCGTCCCGACGCGCGGACCCGTCCGCACGTCTTTCATTAAAAAAATCTCCTTTAACAGTGGAATATCCGGATAAAATGCTGAAACCGACTTCTTCTGAAACTTCTCTGTTCTCTCACGACGTCCTGGATCAATAGAGCCTGAAATGTGGAGGTTTTCAGCTTGAACAGGCTGATGACGCTGCCTGAGAGCGCTGAGCGACGTCTCGCACCGTGAAAAGTCCTTAAAGCGACAGAATCACCTCAAAATCTCTCATCAGCCGTTAAAATTTTCACTGAAAACCAGCTTAATTTTTCGAACCGTGTCCACTTCGATGTGTCTCACAGGTTTAGAAAAAATTTTGATCAAACAACGCGCCAGTCTCTCAGCAACTTCTCAGACAAAGGAATTCCGACGAGGGGCTGGACGACTCCTCCCACAAGGAGTGCTCACAGGCGAATGACGTCACCGACAGGCGTGGAAAAACTCATGCATGCGCACGAGGGTTCAAGCATGTCTGACGTAAAAACATATGAATGAAATCCATATAGTTTTTGAAAAAAATAAAAAGGACCGTAACTTTATTGACAGCCCTCGTATATTTAAAACACTTGGTTTGACCCTTAAATGCTACAAACTTAATCACTTATGTTTCTTTTTTTACTTGCAGAGACCCTGAAGTTTATGTTGATGCCAAGCATCGATGCACTGAAGGAAAACATCTGCAGAGAAATCCGAAACATTCCTCAGGAGACTTTCCCCAAAGCGTTTGCAGGCCGTAATTGGCCAACGCGGGGCCTACATTGAGCATGTTGTCTAAGAGACTGACAAAATGCAGGGCCAATATTGACATTGGTATGAAAAACCTCAACCTTTCAGCTTTCTATCCAGCCATAAATGTATTTCCTAGACATATGCTTTGAGCATTTTCTTTGCTGATAAAATGTTGCATATTTTGTATATATATATATATATATATATATATATATATATATATATATATATATATATATATATATATATATATATAGCCAGTTTTCGTTACACAAAATAGGGTTTGGATACAGAACGTGAAATTGCAGCTACAACCTGCCAGAAATTAATCCTTCTTTGGTCCACTCCATGGAAGTTTACACTGCAATCACATTTTGATTGCTTGCATGATTTTGACTCCTTTGTGGAGGTCTGAGAGGTAAAATTAAAAAAATTGTATCACTCTCCAAATGCTTATGGACCCAACTGCAGATCTGATGGCCGTTACCTTTTCATCTGCTGGTTGGAGGTGGCACAGAAGAAATACACTCGATCACCAGACTGAGGGCGGCACTTGAACACAAATGGTTTTCCCAGAGAGTTATCAGGTCCAACCTCAGCCCCTTCCAGCTTCACAGACAGTAAGGCACGACCCTTCCCTTCATCCTGTGATGGACACAACAACAGGCATAAAAGCTCATGTTGACCTTTGATCAAAGGACCAGGCAGGTCATTATAATGTTTTAAATACAGGAGGGCAATACAAGTTTTCCACCCCCCCCAAAAAAACCTAACCCAACAGGAGATGTTAAAAATATACTTCTGTATATTAAAAACATTCCATTTGTATGTTCCCCAATTGTGGATATTTAATCTCATCTAACAATATATGTTCTGCCAGTTAAAATATCAACTTTTTTCATATAAAGTTGATTAAAAACAATTACAACAGCATGGAAGATTCGAGAATGTGATGAAATTACTTGTAAACGTTTCTGAATCAATCAATTTTTTTTATATAGCGCCAAATCACAACAAACAGTTGCCCCAAGGCGCTTTATATTGTAAGGCAAGGCCATACAATAATTACGTAAAAACCCTAACGGTCAAAACGACCCCCTGTGAGCAAGCACTTGGCGACAGTGGGAAGGAAAAACTCCCTTTTAACAGGAAGAAACCTCCAGCAGAACCAGGCTCAGGGAGGGGCAGTCTTCTGCTGGGACTGGTTGGGGCAGACGGAGAGAACCAGGAAAAAGACATGCTGTGGAGGGGAGCAGAGATCAATCACTGATTAAATGCAGAGTGGTGCATACAGAGCAAAAAGAGAAAGAAACACTCAGTGCATCATGGGAACCCCCCAGCAGTCTAAGTCTATAGCAGCATAACTAAGAGATGGTTCAGGGTCACCCGATCCAGCCCTAACTATAAGCTTTAGCAAAAAGGAAAGTTTTAAGCCTAATCTTAAAAGTAGAGAGGGTGTCTGTCTCCCTAATCTGAATTGGGAGCTGGTTCCACAGGAGAGGAGCCTGAACGCTGAAGGCTCTGCCTCCCATTCTACTCTTACAAACCCTAGGAACTACAAGTAAGCCTGCAGTCTGAGAGCGAAGCGCTCTATTGGGGTGATATGGTACTATGAGGTCCCTAAGATAAGATGAGACCTGATTATTCAAAACCTTATAAGTAAGAAGAAGAATTTTAAATTCTATTCTAGAATTAACAGGAAGCCAATGAAGAGAGGCCAATATGGGTGAGATATGCTCTCTTCTTCTAGTCCCCGTTAGTACTCTAGCTGCAGCATTTTGAATTAACTGAAGGCTTTTCAGGGAACTTTTAGGACAACCTGATAATAATGAATTACAATAGTCCAGCCTAGAAGAAATAAATGCATGAATTAGCTTTTCAGCATCACTCTGAGACAAGACCTTTCTAATTTTAGAGATATTGCGCAAATGCAAAAAAGCAGTCCTACATATTTGTTTAATATGCACATTGAATGACATATCCTGATCAAAAATGACTCCAAGATTTCCCACAGTATTACTAGAGGTCAGGGTAATGCCATCCAGAGTAAGGATCTGGTTAGACACCATGTTTCTAAGATTTGTGGGGCCAAGTACAATAACTTCAGTTTTATCTGAGTTTAAAAGCAGGAAATTAGAGGTCATCCATGTCTTTATGTCTGTAAGACAATCCTGCAGTTTAGCTAATTGGTGTGTGTCCTCTGGCTTCATGGATAGATAAAACTGGGTATCATCTGCGTAACAATGAAAATTTAAGCAATGCCGTCTAATAATACTGCCTAAGGTAAGCATGTATAAAGTGAATAAAATTGGTCCTAGCACAGAACCTTGTGGAACTCCATAATTAACCTTAGTCTGTGAAGAAGATTCCCCATTTACATGAACAAATTGTAATCTATTAGATAAATATGATTCAAATGAGTAACTGGAGTGAATGTCATCGAATGTACTTGTGTTTGCAGCTTATGCACCATATAATTAAGTAACAGTGAAAGAAATCTGTTTGTTGCTTATCCCTCTCGTGTAAACGTGTGTCATTGTGCTGTTGCTAGTTTACAGGCAACAGACTTCTCCATTTCCAAAAAGTTGACAAAATGTTTTTCATTTGTCATTCTGCTGGTAATACCAGAATTTTCAGACCTACCCAACAGTAGCTTTGATAATCAAGAAGGACGTGGTGACCTATGTGACCTCTTGGCCACTACGACCTGAAAGTAAATGGTGTAAAGTACTGAAAAAAAAAAAAACGCCACCAAAAATCACTTCAATCATCAGGACCAACATAACTGTATGAGACCTTTATTTGTAATTTGGTCCTGGTGCTTTGTTCTAAAGTTTGTATTTTAACTTTTATTTGAAATTGAAAATGTACAGCAAAGCGGCACAAAGCTCTTTAGCTGCATTTATAGAGAGTTTTTTTTTTTTAAATATTATGATTATGACAATACAACAGCATTTTCTGAATCTCTAACCTGAATAACGTCATAATCAAAATAAGACATATGGTGTATTCTGCAACATGTAAATGGGATATGAATGGAATATGCTTGAAACAACTCAGCTAAACACTACAATAGCACTATGGCAAAGTATGGCAGCATGCACTGGTGCCATGTCGAATGTACGAGGTCTGTGAGAAAAGTATCCGACTTTTTATTTTATGCAAAAAATATATAGATTTGATTCATATGTTTTTACGTCAGCCAAGCTTGAACCTTCGTGCGCATGCATGAGTTTTTTCACACCTGTCGGTTGCGTCATTCGCCTGTGGGCAGGCTTTGAGTGAGCACTGGTCCACCCCTCTCGTCGTTTTTTCATTGCGAGGAAATGGCGGAATGATTTGGGCTTTGTTCCATCAGAATTTTTTCAGAAACTGTTAGAGACAGGCAGCTGGAAACCATTCGGAAAATTCACATGGCTTTCGGTGAAAATTTTTATGGGCTTCACATCACATTTAGAAGATCTTCACTTAGCCTGGAAAAAGAGTCTGTTGCTCTATAAAAAAGCCCTCCGTAAAGCTAGGACATCTTACTACTCAAAGCGTAGTTGTAAAACAGCTAACTGATCATCTGCAGAGGAATGGTCTATTTGAAGAGTTTCAGTCAGGTTTTAGAATTCATCATAGTACAGAAACAGCATTAGTGAAGGTTACAAATGATCTTCTTATGGCCTCAGACAGTGGACTCATCTCTGTGCTTGTTCTGTTAGACCTCAGTGCTGCTTTTGATACTGTTGACCATAAAATTTTATTACAGAGATTAGAGCATGCCATAGGTATTAAAGGCACTGCGGTGGTTTGAATCATATTTATCTAATAGATTACAATTTGTTCATGTAAATGGGGAATCTTCTTCACAGACTAAGGTTAATTATGGAGTTCCACAAGGTTCTGTGCTAGGACCAATTTTATTCACTTTATACATGTTTCCCTTAGGCAGTATTATTAGACAGCATTGCTTAAATTTTCATTGTTACGCAGATGATACCCAGCTTTATCTATCCATGAAGCCAGAGGACACACACCAATTAGCTAAACTGCAGGATTGTCTTACAGACATAAAGACATGGATGACCTCTAATTTCCTGCTTTTAAATTCATATAAAACTGAAGTTATTGTACTTGGCCCCACAAATCTTAGAAACATGGTGTCTAACCAGATCCTTACTCTGGATGGCATTACCCTGACCTCTAGTAATACTGTGAGAAATCTTGGAGTCATTTTTGATCAGGATATGTCATTCAATGTGCATATTAAACAAATATGTAGGACTGCTTTTTTGCATTTGCGCAATATCTCTAAAATTAGAAAGGTCTTGTCTCAGAGTGATGCTGAAAAACTAATTCATGCATTTATTTCCTCTAGGCTGGACTATTGTAATTCATTATTATCAGGTTGTCCTAAAAGTTCCCTGAAAAGCCTTCAGTTAATTCATAATGCTGCAGCTAGAGTACTGACAGGGACTAGAAGGAGAGAGCATATCTCACCCATATTGGCCTCTTTTCATTGGCTTCCTGTTAATTCTAGAATAGAATTTAAAATTCTTCTTCTTACTTATAAGGTTTTGAATAATCAGGTCCCATCTTATCTTAGGGACCTCATAGTACCATATCACCCCAACAGAGCGCTTCGCTCTCAGACTGCAGGCTTACTTGTAGTTCCTAGGGTTTGTAAGAGTAGAATGGAGGCAGAGCCTTCAGCTTTCAGGCTCCTCTCCTGTGGAACCAGCTCCCAATTCAGGTCAGGGAGACAGACACCATCTCTACTTTTAAGATTAGGCTTAAAACTTTCCTTTTTGCTAAAGCTTATAGTTAGGGCTGGATCAGGTGACCCTGAACCATCCCTTAGTTATGCTGCCATAGACTTAGACTGCTGGGGGATTCCCATGATGCACTGAGTGTTTCTTTCTCTTTTTGCTCTGTATGCACCACTCTGCATTTAATCATTAGTGATTGATCTCTGCTCCCCTCCACAGCATGTCTTTTTCCTGGTTCTCTCCCTCAGCCCCAACCAGTCCCAGCAGAAGACTGCCCCTCCCTGAGCCTGGTTCTGCTGGAGGTTTCTTCCTGTTAAAATGGAGTTTTTCCTTCCCACTGTCGCCAAGTGCTTGCTCACAGGGGGTCGTTTTGACCGTTGGGGTTTTTACGTAATTATTGTATGGCCTTGCCTTACAATATAAAGCGCCTTGGGGCAACTGTTTGTTGTGATTTGGCGCTATGTAAATAAAATTGATTTGATTCACAGAGATTAAGGAGTGTTACTACCGCTTTAAGGACGGCCCACAATGGCACACGGCGCGCCGCGCTCCGAGCCGTGATCGACAGGCAGAAACCATCAGATCATTTCTAAACGGATGGCTGCGTGGATCCGGGACCATCGTGTGCAATTTCTCTGGTTATAACAAGAGCTGGATATCAGCCATTTTCCAGCAGATTTCACTTTTAACAAGAGATTTTGTCATGGAAAGCCGCGCGGAGGCTTCGCACGTCATGATGGAGCCGCTGATGGAGCGAGACAAAGAACGCCTCCATTTTGGAGTGTCAGAGGACAAGTTGGAACATGCCTATCTCGGCTTTCAGTGGCTTACCAGTCGAGTGAGTATAAGAGAAACTGTGGAGAGCTGGGCATGTCCCAACTTGTCCTCTGACACTCCAAAACGGAGGTGTTCTTTATCTCGCTCCATCACCGGCTCCATCATGACGCGCGAAGCCTCCGCGCGACTTTCCATGACAAAATCTCTTTTAAAAGTGAAATCTGGTGGAAAATGGCTGATTTCCAGCTCTTGTGATAACCAGAGAAATTGCACACGACGGTCCCGGATCCATGCAGCCATCCGTTTAGAAATGATCTGGTGGTTTCTGCCTGTCGATCACAGCTCGGAGCGCGGCTTGCCGTGCGCCATTGTGGGCCATCCTTAAAGCGGTAGTAACACTCCTTAATCTCTGTGAAGCCCATAAAAGTTTCACCGAAAGCCATGTGAATTTTCTGAATGGTTTCCAGCTGCCTGTCTCTAACAGTTTCTGAAAAAATTCTGATGGAACAAAGCCCAAATCATTCCGCCATTTCCTCGCAATGAAAAAACGACGAGAGGGGTGGACCAGTGCTCACTCAAAGCCTGCCCACAGGTGAATGACGCAACCGACAGGCGTGAAAAAACTCACGCATGCGCACGAAGGTTCAAGCTTGGCTGACGTAAAAACATATGAATCAAATCCATATATTTTTTGCATAAAATAAAAAGGTCGGATACTTTTTTCACAGACCTCATACTATCTCAGACCTGCTGTCCATTCTATCCTACCAAACTATGCATCAATCTGCCACAGCCAGTTGATATGTGACTTCTGTTTGGTCTAGTCTCTGGCATCCAGTGTACTGAGGTACATGCGTGCTGGATCATGCAGGCCAAAATGTACCACGTGGCACAGCTGATGCTCCTCACAATCCAAGCAGATCTCTAGGTCTCTCTAAGACAATGGTTCCCGACTCAGATCGTTGGGGATCCCCTACTCTGCACATTGTACATCTCTCGATGCTCCTCTGAAAGCTAATCAACTGATTCAGGTGTGCTCTGCAACTCAAGAGCTAACTTGAATGAGCTAATCAGCTTTTGGAAACACAGGGAGAAATGGAAAATGTTCAGGCTAGAGGGTCCTCAATGACTAGGGTTGGGAACCACTGCTCTAAGAAACCAAAGATTCTATGGTGAGGCCTAGTTCCATAGGTCACAGGCTAGCATCCATGTCTCACTAACTTTCAGTAAGACTATTTGAGCCTGCATGCTAAAGACGTAGACCTTTGTCCTCCTGCAAAGATACCGTATTGCCATTGCTCTGAGGAATGACCTTATACCACAAACTGCTCCCAGATTTTCAACTCAAGAATGAGTTTCTAGAGACATAAATGCTACTTCTCAGGTAAAAGAATCAATCAATCAATCAATTTTTTTATATAGCGCCAAATCACAACAAACAGTTGCCCCAAGGCGCTTTATATTGTAAGGCAAAGCCATACAATAATTATGTAAAACCCCAACGGTCAAAACGACCCCCTGTGAGCAAGCACTTGGCTACAGTGGGAAGGAAAAACTCCCTTTTAACAGGAAGAAACCTCCAGCAGAACCAGGCTCAGGGAGGGGCAGTCTTCTGCTGGGACTGGTTGGGGCTGAGGGAGAGAACCAGGAAAAAGACATGCTGTGGAGGGGAGCAGAGATCGATCACTAATGAATGCAGAGTGGTGCATACAGAGCAAAAAGAGAAAGAAACAGTGCATCATGGGAACCCCCCAGCAGTCTACGTCTATAGCAGCATAACTAAGGGATGGTTCAGGGTCACCTGATCCAGCCCTAACTATAAGCTTTAGCAAAAAGGAAAGTTTTAAGCCTAATCTTAAAAGTAGAGAGGGTGTCTGTCTCCCTGATCTGAATTGGGAGCTGGTTCCACAGGAGAGGAGCCTGAAAGCTGAAGGCTCTGCCTCCCATTCTACTCTTACAAACCCTAGGAACTACAAGTAAGCCTGCAGTCTGAGAGCAAAGCGCTCTATTGGGGTGATATGGTACTACGAGGTCCCTAAGATAAGATGGGACCTGATTATTCAAAACCTTATAAGTAAGAAGAAGAATTTTAAATTCTATTCTAGAATTAACAGGAAGCCAATGAAGAGAGGCCAATATGGGTGAGATATGCTCTCTCCTTCTAGTCCCCGTCAGTACTCTAGCTGCAGCATTTTGAATTAACTGAAGGCTTTTTAGGGAACTTTTAGGACAACCTGATAATAATGAATTACAATAGTTCAGCCTAGAGGAAATAAATGCATGAATTAGTTTTTCAGCATCACTCTGAGACAAGACCTTTCTGATTTTAGAGATATTGCGTAAATGCAAAAAAGCAGTCCTACATATTTGTTTAATATGCGCTTTGAATGACATATCCTGATCAAAAATGACTCCAAGATTTCTCACAGTATTACTAGAGGTCAGGGTAATGCCATCCAGAGTAAGGATCTGGTCAGACACCATGTTTCTAAGATTTGTGGGGCCAAGTACAATAACTTCAGTTTTATCTGAGTTTAAAAGCAGGAAATTAGAGGTCATCCATGTCTTTATGTCTGTAAGACAATCCTGCAGTTTAGCTAATTGGTGTGTGTCCTCTGGCTTCATGGATAGATAAAGCTGGGTATCATCTGCGTAACAATGAAAATTTAAGCAATACCGTCTAATAATACTGCCTAAGGGAAGCATGTATAAAGTGAATAAAATTGGTCCTAGCACAGAACCTTGTGGAACTCCATAATTAACTTTAGTCTGTGAAGAAGATTCCCCATTTACATGAACAAATTGTAATCTATTAGACAAATATGATTCAAACCAACGCAGCGCAGTGCCTTTAATACCTATGGCATGCTCTAATCTCTGTAATAAAATTTTATGGTCAACAGTATCAAAAGCAGCACTGAGGTCTAACAGAACAAGCACAGAGATGAGTCCACTGTCCGAGGCCATAAGAAGATCATTTGTAACCTTCACTAATGCTGTTTCTGTACTATGATGAATTCTAAAACCTGACTGAAACACTTCAAATAGACCATTCCTCTGCAGATGATCAGTTAGCTGTTTTACAACTACCCTTTCAAGAATTTTTGAGAGAAAAGGAAGGTTGGAGATTGGCCTATAATTAGCTAAGATAGCTGGGTCAAGTGATGGCTTTTTAAGTAATGGTTTAATTACTGCCACCTTAAAAGCCTGTGGTACATAGCCAACTAACAAAGATAGATTGATCATATTTAAGATCGAAGCATTAAATAATGGTAGGGCTTCCTTGAGCAGCCTGGTAGGAATGGGGTCTAATAAACATGTTGATGGTTTGGATGAAGTAACTAATGAAAATAACTCAGACAGAACAATCGGAGAGAAAGAGTCTAACCAAATACCGGCATCACTGAAAGCAGCCAAAGATAACGATATGTCTTTGGGATGGTTATGAGTAATTTTTTCTCTAATAGTTAAAATTCTGTTAGCAAAGAAAGTCATGAAGTCATTACTAGTTAAAGTTAATGGAATACTCAGCTCAATAGAGCTCTGACTCTTTGTCAGCCTGGCTACAGTGCTGAAAAGAAACCTGGGTTGTTCTTATTTTCTTCAATTAGTGATGAGTAGAAAGATGTCCTAGCTTTACGGAGGGCTTTTTTATAGAGCAACAGACTCTTTTTCCAGGCTAAGTGAAGATCTTCTAAATTAGTGAGACGCCATTTCCTCTCCAACTTACAGGTTATCTGCTTTAAGCTACGAGTTTGTGAGTTATACCACAGAGTCAGACACTTCTGATTTAAAGCTCTCTTTTTCAGAGGAGCTACAGCATCCAAAGTTGTCTTCAATGAGGATGTAAAACTATTGACGAGATACTCTATCTCACTTACAGAGTTTAGGTAGCTACTCTGCACTGTGTTGGTATATGGCATTAGAGAACATAAAGAAGGAATCATATCCTTAAACCTAGTTACAGCGCTTTCTGAAAGACTTCTAGTGTAATGAAACTTATTCCCCACTGCTGGGTAGTCCATCAGAGTAAATGTAAATGTTATTAAGAAATGATCAGACAGAAGGGAGTTTTCAGGGAATACTGTTAAGTCTTCTATTTCCATACCATAAGTCAGAACAAGATCTAAGATATGATTAAAGTGGTGGGTGGACTCATTTACTTTTTGAGCAAAGCCAATAGAGTCTAATAATAGATTAAATGCAGTGTTGAGGCTGTCATTCTCAGCATCTGTGTGGATGTTAAAATCTGTCTGGGTTTTTGATTAATTAATAAGCTGGAATGGAAGATTGCTGCTAATCCTCCGCCCCGGCCCGTGCTACGAGCATTCTGACAGTTAGTGTGAATCTCTGAAACATGACCAGTCACTGGGTTCACCAACACTATACTGTGGAGTCAAAGTGCAACAAGTCCTGATATCCTATGATGGACCATAGTTGATTTTAATGTTGGTCCAGAATGAAAAGAAGCCAGTGGTACCAAAGAAAGGCAACAAAAAGTGCTTCTAATGTCTCCTTTTCAGGTTTGTGGGGTGCCAGTAAATGCACTGTGTGTGATATTTTGGGCTCCAACATCAACATGAGCTGTGAAAACAGTGCTATTTTGTCTTTGTTCTGCTCACCCCTTTGTGTCGATAGTAGTAAAGGCAGCAGTCATGTGTGAGAACAAACCACCTCTTCCTCCAGCCTTTAATCAGACCAGACTGGGTGCGCTTGTGAAGATAACCTCGACATGCTGGTCTGGGGGTGTTTGGACAGCGAGCAATATCTGAGCCGATGGTCAATGTCAGAACATCAGGACCTACAATATCAACATTCGGTACGGAGTCAACATTTCTTTATCAAACAATGATCTAAATTCACTAATTATGCCTAAACAGGGTGACAGCCTATCCCAGCAATCATCGGGTGAAAGGCAGGGTACACCCTGGACTGGACACCAGTTTATTGCAGGGCAACATACAGACAGACAAACACATTCACATGCACATGTATGGTCAATTTAGGCCTGACAATTCACCTAACCTGCATGCTTTTGGAGCACCCAGAGGGAATCCACAAGAACACGGGGAGAACATGCAAACTCCACACAGAAAGGAGCAGGTGGGAAGCAATCCCATGACTTTCTTGCTGTGAGGCAACAGCGCAAACCACTAATCTGCCAGCCTAAACTCAAGGGTCTTGAAATGGAGCAAGACCTCCACCTGGTGGCATCTACTTTATATAATAGCCAAATGGCTTGTGTGTGTGTGTATGGCTTTGATCACACAAAAACCAGGGAGAGCTGACATTTGCCGTTTGGCATGCTTGTATATTTTGGATCAAAGATGAATGCTGTGAAAACAGAAATGAGCAATTTTAGCTAACCAACAAATAATGGATGCTGTGCTGCAATGCACCATGGGACTTTGGGGTTTTGAGGTTTTAAGTGTTGTTATTGTGGTTTATGTTAGTTTAACAGTATTGTTAATGTTATTGATTTATTGTGTTTTTGTAGTTCCGTTGGTTTGCTCAGTTTAGATACGTCTCATGTTGCTATTACCATGAGTGACTTAAGTTTCATGTTGCTACATGAATTAAATGTTTCATGGTTTTAATGTCTTCAGCCACTGTCTTCCTTTGTCAAATTCAGACCACCTGCTTATAGCAGCTGTGCATGCGTACTGCTTCGCTTAAGGACAAACAGAGCACAGCTGACATGTGCTGTTTTGCTTATGTATTTTGGGTCAAGGATGAATAGCGCCAAAACAGAACGCTGATAGATCTAATAGTTTTGGAGAAGCTACGAATATTAGTTCACGTTACTAATTACATTTTGGACTCACATGCCTATCCAGCAGGGGGCAGTAAATCATCTTTATATTAAAAGTGTGAGTGTACGTGCATATAATTGTAAATATGTTAAAAATACATGGGGCGGGGGGGCACGTGAAAGTGAAAACACTTGTTTGTATTGTGTATTTGTATTGTTTGTATTGTCCATTTTAAAATCAAATGGCAAAATAGAAGTAATAAAATAAAAATAATGATAATAATAATAATGATGATGATCATAATAATAATAATAATAGTGTGTATATGATAACAACAACCTAAACAATTTATAAATACATTAATATAGTAAATTAACATTAAATGACATAATTCACAGGAAATATAAGGGTTGAGTTCTTCTAAAAATTGTTGAAGTCTAAGGTTCTAAAAACATTCTGGACTCACACGCCATTCCACATCATTGCTTAATTTATTACCACACTTGAAAAATGTCAGCTACCTATTTTATAAACACTACCCAATCTAACGCCCGTGGATCCCCACGGGCAATGCGCCAGTTTACCATTAATGCAGGGTATAATACAAATAGAGTTTTGCCAAAAGCTCTACTATGGAAATAAAATGGACATTCTAACAGCCATAACTCATGTTGTTAGCTGTAATGGAGTATCTACAGTTGGAGAAAATTGAGTTTGAAAGCTTTTGATCAAGGTGTATGTAAACATATACCCAGAACTGTAGTGTAGTCCATAGAATAATATAATAAACTATGGAAGAATAAAACCTGACATAAAGGTCTGATGTATTGTCTGATGGATTCATTATTCAAAGAAAGATTGTAATAATACAAGTGAAGCATCACGCAGCGACGCAAAGCTCGCTCATGGTACACTGAGTCCCAAACAGGAAGTAAATGGACTGCATTTATTTAGCACTTTTACATCTGCATCACACGTTCAAAGCACTTTACAAATAATGCCTCACATTCACCCCAATGTGAGGGTGCTGCCATACAAGGTACTCACTAACACTGGGAGCAACTAGGGGATTGAGGACCTTGCCTAATGGCCCCTAGTGATTTTCCGGTCAGGCTGGGATTTGAACTGAGGATCCTCTGGTCTCAAGCCCAACCCTTAATCACTAGACCATCAAGTGCCAAATTTTGAGTCCACAGTGAAACAGGAAATGTCAAGTGTCAAACACTTCCTGGATCGACACTTAATGGAATGACAGACGAGATCTTGTGGAATCTCACGGGAATTTAGTGGCAAGTTCACACTGAAATAGGAACTGCCAAATTTTGTCAAATGTTAAACACTTCCTGGCATGGGTGGAGCTAGAGCAGGCCAAGGTTGCGCTGGACTCCCCTGAAATCTGATTGGACACAGATGATTGACATGTCACGACACCGCACGTCCGGTTGAAAAGAGGTGCTTTTTGAAATCAGTGACACATATTGACTAAATGTTTGACCCAGATTTCAACCTGAACACGTAGTCTGAACCACAGACTCCAAATGACACCAGAATTATACTGATGAGTAAATGACCGTATTTTATGCCAGAAATGAGGTCCAAGTTGTTAAAAGCGCCATTTCTCCTTTTATTCGGGTTGCCTTATATATACGTGTTTCTCCGGTGATTTTAATGAATAAAACAAGCAGACAGCAGCTGATTCATGCTCTGTTGCTTATATGACATATAACATGAAGATCTCAGGCTGAAAGAAATACAGCCAATTTACTCCTCCTCTGTTCTGTGTACAACCAGTGTATTATTTTTGCTCTCTCAGTGACACAGAACAATGCATTTCACTTAAAAATACACATGCCACTGAGTGTTTTCTCAAATGCCCCTCAAAAGTATTGGAACACTTGGTATTTCACATGTTTTAATTTGTTTATGCCATTTCAAATACAATAAATAAATAAATCTGAAGTTATCTTCCTTAAACTCAAACTGAAAGCATATGTCTACAACCTGATATAAATGAATTAAAATATAAAATCCAGTTTCCTGATGAAGTGGTGTAAAGGAGGATTTTCTTAAAAAGATTACCTGAAAGTTCAGCTACAATTTTCCACAAGGTACATATGAGATGAAAGCCTAGATTTGATGTTTTGGTGAAAGAAACTTTTGTATTTCTTTATAATTGATGTAAATGAAGTTCAAGAGTTATTCACTGACTTGGAAATGTTCATGTTTCCATCCCCTGACTTGTCTGAAGAAAAGTCAGGCAATAAAACTGATTATTATTTACAGGTTAAGCTTTAGAGATTTACTTTCAGTACCAAAATGTATGTACTCGTACTTGTTCTCGGTCTGGAAAATAGTGGTATCGGTGCATCTCGATCGATAAGGGCTTAAAATTGGCAGTAGGAGATGGCCTTGAGATGCTGTGCTACAGACAGTAGTAATTACTTTATGATCATACCTGTAAGTGTGTCATCAGCCTGCACAGATTTGAAATTCAAATTCCCACAAATTAAGATTTTGTCATTTGGTAGTTTCTCCAAATACAGTATATGGTTCATTTTGAATAAATGCATTTGATGTCTGAAATTCCACAAATTTTATTCCAGCAAAACAGTACTGATTCGTGCAGCAAAGAACACCTGATCTGCATCAGATGTCACTGCTTTGGCACAGATATTAGTAGCAAGTACCAGCAAGGGCCACGTGCACATGATCAAGATGGAAGGATTAGAGGAGGATCCTCAGACCTGTGTCAGGTGGAGATGTGTGCGTTTCTCACTGAGCTGCATGGATCTGACTGACAACTCCAGCTTCATGCCCAGTGTACTGTAGGGTTGGGTACCGAAAACGCGGGTGCCAATAGAGCACCGGTTCCGACGTAAATGGTAGTAACAAGACCCGAATAAGAATGAAAATTTCGGTGCCTCATTTTGGTGCCTGACTTTTTTTTTCATGAGCTGAAAGGGGGCGACCGACCATAGTGTTCCGGCGTCAACCTGCGTGACGTCAGCGCCGCATTAGCTGATGAGAACTGATAGCAAAAGGATCAATAAAAATGCCGAAGGCGAAACGCTCCAAAGTTTGGCTTCATTTTACACCCAAGGGCAACGACTCTGCGACGTGCCACAGATGTCAGAAAACAATTGCATGTAAGGAGGTAACACATCAAATTTGATGAAACATCTGGCCAGTCACGGAGTTATTTGAAAGCTGAACAATGCACGGTGTTTGATAAACTGCGCGACGTTTCACGGCCCAGCACTTCGGCAGCAGGAGCTGCAGGGCAAATTGAAGAAAGTCCCACTCCCAGCCCTGCTAGTGTGACGTTGCACATCACCGATGATGACGATGACAGCAGCCGTTCCTCTTCAGGTAAGTTTAGTTTAATGCCAACCGCAAATCTTGATTAAGTGTCTTAGGTTAGCATTAGCAAGTACTGTTGCATTTTAACAGCGTGTGTCTATTAGCCAGGCGTTAGACAGTGTCTAAGTGGAACTATACATAGCCAGGCGTTAGACAGTGTCTAACGCCTGGTTATGTATAGTTCCACTTAGTGTCTGCTGACGTTATGCTGAACCTCATAACAAGTACTGTATGTATGCAAAATGTACGAGATTGAATGCGCATTTTGCACAAGATTGAATGCGCAATTTTGCACAAGATTGAATGCGCAATTTGCAATTGCATAGGAACAACAAATAGGTAAGCTATAGCTAAAGACTGTAGGCCAGTTGTACGTGACCTGTCGATATACCTGTCTCGAGGCTACACTATTAAATATTTCTGCTCAATGTCTGCTTAAAGCAAAAGTCTGAATATATGTAAACAAAATGTTGAACTTTCAGTATATTTACATCAGTATCAATTTTCGTTTAATGAGTAACAGGTGTATATTATTAACTATTTTGATAGTAATGTTTTTATTTCTGGCTTTCAAGTAACCACAGTGACTCCTTTCACCCTGGCTAAGAAGAATGCACTACCCAAGGAGAAGGTGGAGGAAATCCACAGGGCAGTCACCAAATTTGTGGTGATGGGGCTTCATCCATTTTCCACGGTGGAATCACTATCTTTTAGGTGAAAATGTAGTAGATGTTAAAATAGACTAAAATATATATATATACATACATATATACACATACATATTGTTTTTTGTTTTGTTTTTTTTTTGAAGGGAGATGAGCATTGCCCTGAACCCTAAATATCAACCACCATCCAGGGATGACCTATCCAACACCTTAATACCTGCATGGCATTCTGTTGTGAAACAGAATGTCATCCAACAGCTTGCACACGTCAGCAAAAACTGCAATTACTTGCGATGGATGGACCAGCGTGGCACAGGACCACTATCTGACAGTGACTGTTCACTACATTTACAAGGGCAGCATCCAGCAGAAAGTTCTGAGCACTGAAGCAGTTTATGAGGCTCAGACAGGGCTAGTGGTGGCAGAGGAAATCCACAAAATTCTTGAGGAGTTCAAGTTGACTGGAAAGTCCTTGCTGCCACAGTGGACAATTGCAAGCAACTTGGATGTTGCACTGAAAAATTTAAAATTTTTTAAAAGTTGGATGCTTTGCCCACACACTCAACCTGGCAGCACAGAAGGTGTATGGCATCCAAGCTGTGACCAGGTGGTGTGCAAAGATCCGTGCAGTGGTGGTGTGGTTGAAGCACTCCACCATGAGCAAAACTGTTTTGAGAGAGAAGCAACGACTCCTCAGTAAATAGCATTAATATAATCATGATACATTTAAATATAAGAAGTTGTTTATTGTAATTCAAATGTCTGTGTTTTAGATTTGCCAGAGCATAATGTTATCCTTGATGTGAGGACTCGCTGGAATTCTCTGTACATCATGGTTGAGCGGTTTGTGGAGCAGTTCCCTGCAATCAGGCAGCTTGCCTCGATCACAGGCTGAGGAAGCCAATGGAGAGGGACAGGTGAGGTGATGGACAGGAGGGTCCCTTGTAATAATGTCAATTTAACTTTTGTAATTATTTTCATTCATTTTTTTTATTATTGTTTATATTCCATAGACTAGAGCGGCTCATGACAGGATTTTGAGAAGGCAGAGGAATTCATGAAATGCATGAAAGTCCTGTACACCTCAACCCCTCTGCGTGTCAAGTGACAAGTCCCTCACATGCAGCCAAATCATCCCAATCCTCACAAAGCTGGAGGCACGATATTTACCCACAGATGATGACAGTATGTTTGTGGCTGCTACAAAAGAGAAGGTCTGGGGAGATCTCGAAAAAAGATACCAGGTACTATCTATTTGCAGCCAATCTCCATGTTCACAAAGAGAGAAGCCAAACTACACAATTTTTACTACTGGACACTAAATCATGTTTTCATTACAGGATAAAGAAATTCAGAACTTCCTTCAGGAGGCCACATTGATGGACCCTCACTTTAAAGGCAAGCTGGGAGTTGGTGTTACAGAAGCTTGGGATAGGCTTGAGAAAGCAACGATTGACAGTGTCACGGCAACTCAGGTATTTTACAGCATATTTGTCAGAGACAGTGGCTAATTGCTCATCTTTTTCATATGCTCTATGTCTATGTTACAGTTTCTTTAACTAAGTATTTCTGTTTTGTGGGTAATCGGTTTGTGTCTGCAGCTTCCACTACAGGACCATCATCAGAGTGAGGCAGAAGTAGGTGGTGATGGTGATGATGAGGTGGAGGTGGAGCAAGAGGACACACATGTAAGTGCATTCATATACTATTTATCTTGTCTACAATGATGATGAATAGTTGTTTTTTGTGTTATACTAAATTGTTTGTATTTTGCAGCAACGAGGAGCTCACAGGATGTCAGCCTTGGAGCAGTTATTTGCGGATGAAGACCGGGAACTTCTCCACACAACTATGAGCACAAGCAGTGCCCTCTCTATCACGGAGCAGGTCAAGAAAGAGATTGAGCTCTACAAAGGCATGCCAGCAATCACATCTGGACAAGACCCTGTGGCTTGGTGGTGGGGTAAGAGGGATACCCTCCCTAATTTGTCTGCCTTGTCAGAGGTGTATTTGTGCGTGCAGGCCTCCTCAACCCCCTCTGAGAGGGTTTTCTCCTGTGCTGGACATGCAATTAGCCAGGAAAGATGCCGTATATTGCCAGAAAAGGCCAATATGCTGATATTCCTGCAGAAGAACTGCAATTGAAGAATTGAAGTTATTTATATGTGCAATAACTGTTTTATAATATTTTGTTCCATATTTGTGTTATATTTATATTAAAGTGATTGTTCGGGTTATTGTTCTATTTGATATTATGGACATTTTATTTTATATTTATTATTATCATATGTTTTATTTATATTGTTTAAAGATTTACAACAAGTTAATATTATGTTTCAATTTTATTTAGGAATAAAAGGGTATTGATTTTTTTTTTGACAAAGTGTGTGCAGTTCATTTTTTTTAAGTACCGGTTCGAGAACCGTTTAAGCACCGGTATCGTTTAAAAAATACCGAGTAGGCATCGGTATCGGATAAAACCCAACCGATACCCAACCCTAGTGTACTGAAGTACTAATGGCAGCAGCGGCCATGAGGCTGCTAAAAGGATGAGGGCGGATCAGGCTCTGTTCCTGGCATGCTGTGATTTTTTTTATCTTGTATTTTATTTCTTTTGCCCACTTTTAATGTGAAGAAGATTTTATTGTGTTGAATTTGTCTCATTGCTTGAAGCATTTATTTTATTCAGTAAATATTCTTATCCATTTCTGTTTATTATTTGATTTAAGTACACAAAAGACAAAAGGTGTTTCATGTATTTCATTTCTAAATTCTGCTATGTGCATCCTGGGTATGGTGTCATCCTGCTTCTAGGGAACGGCAGATGATTTGCTAAGAGTAAATACACAATTGATGGTGGGCATTAACTTGATGTAGACAGCAGTATGTAGATGAGGATTTTGTGCATGTTTATGCCCATAACTGCAAATGAAATTAAATCATAGTAGTTAGTTAAATTACCGTTCACACATGCAAGATACCTCTTTATCCAGATCTAATATACACAGACAACAACTCAGTATGTATTTTATTGATTTATCTAATGCTGTCTGTATTATATTTAACTTATTTCTCCAATGTTGGATGAATGTATTTTTTTTAAATACATTGTTCCATGTATCCACCACTCTCATCATAAAAAAGAATTTCCTCAAATCCAGATTTGACCTAATTTCTTGCTGTGACCCCTTCTGTTGTTTCTGATAATGGTACATCAGAGTACATTCACTTGCAGCATGCACCTTGCGCTTTGTTACACAAAGTCTGCGGCAATTGAGTATGTTCCCAACATTTATTTAATTATTTATTTATTTTTAAATTCTGTGCAGCCTCTGTGCATTCTGGGAGCAGCAGTCTGTGAAGCACAGTCGATTAACGCCAAGTTTTCAAATTCTCAAAATACAGACGCTATTAGCACCTGCTAAATTTCCTTCTGACACTGATAAATCCAGTGCAGGCCTTGTTCTGCACTCTTAGGAATTCAGCATGCGGGTGTATTTTCCTTCGTCTTTACGGTGTTTGCCTGCGTTTTTACACATGTAAACCTTTAGTAAATCAGGCCTAGTGGTGGGCACAGATAACCCAAAAATTTGCTTCGATAACAGATAATCAGCTAACTGAATAGTTATCTTTTATAAAGCTAAACCGATAAACCACCCAAAAATTTATCAGAATCTACAGATGACCAATAACCTGCAGTATTGTCTCCGGTACACCTGCAACTACTAACAAGCTGATTTTGAGTTTTAACACTACGATCACTTCTGGTAGCATCAAAGGCGATCACAGACCCAAACAGTGGCTACGTTTACATGCCGTTAATATTTGGGATGAGGTCAATATTCTGGTTTCTGAATCATTAGGAATAACCCGTTTACATGCTTAAGCAGACAGAGTTACTCCTGTATACATGGTCATTGGTATCATTTGGAATATCCCCATCTAAACAGCGATGCACGTCTTCCAACGGTGCTTGATTTAGTCTGGCATTCGTGCAAATCCTGGTTTGCGTAACTTTTCGGCCACCTTCTTGTAAATGTCGTTATCTCTGTACTTTCTGCCGTCAATAAAAGACATTATATTCATGTCTTTCATGATACTAATGAAGTACTCGGTTTCCTCCTTGCTCCAAAAGTGTGGTGCTATGCTGCCGCATCTGGATTTCCCCATGCTTGTTTACCTCTGCGCACACCGCATACAAGTAGTTGCCGTATTCAAAAGACCAAGATTCGGATAGGACATGCGCAGAACACAAAGTAATGTTCCTTTCTATGGGGATATTCCGATGCGCGTTTATATGACCTGATATTTGGGTTAGAAAAGGAGTAACCCAGGGGTCATATTCAGGTTTTTAAAAACCGGAATATGAGCATATTCGGGTTTTTGTGGGTGTTTACATGGCCGTGCGCAACTGGGTTATTGCTAATATTCCGGTTATGCAAGAGTTATTAGCTGCATGTAAACGTAGTCAATGAGTCAGCATTTCTGTCTTTGTGCACCTTGCCAAATGCTGGAAGCTACTGCTGTTTACTACATAACAGCAAAGCAGTTGAGAAAAGCAGCGAAGCTCAACTCTCTACTCAACAACAGCATTGCCGTGAGGCGGAGGTCATGGAAAATAAAGCAATGCTGACTTATGATTTGGTTTATAAATAAAATTAATACTGAGAGGATAACTCCGTTAATGTCAATTCTGTCATTTGTAGAAAGTTAAAATATAAGATATCTTTTAATGTTGAATAATGCACTAATTCTGAAGTTTGTAACAAACACAGACAGATGCAAAAGGGATTATGGGTAAAATGTGCCTCCGCTACACTGATTGGTGATTCCAGATAATCCATGTTGCTATGTTTAAAGGTGATAGAGAGGTTGAATAGGGCATTAATCCTTGTTCTGTGATGTAATATGTAGCCCCAAAAAATTGGTTGGGTCTGTAATGGCTCAGAACCTTCCTAAAAGGCTCTCTGAAACAGCTATGTTACTATGCTGGGTTTAGAATGCCTCATTTGCCTTTAATGGCGTCGTTTCGAGCTTATTTGGCAACCTCATTATGAAATGCAAGTAGGTGGCGCTGATCGGTTGCCGTTGTTTAATTGGCTGCCCTTGCTCTCACTGAAAAGAAAGCATTATTTCTTTTCATTGCTTTTATATTTTCTGTTGTGTTTCTATTCCGTTTTTTTTGCCTCTTTCTCTAAAATTGTATATAATAATCATTAGATTATTAATATATAAACAAAAATAAATTTAAGAAATATTACAATTTGAAAACAAATGCACCCGAACGTGATGACAGCTGCAATGCTAACTTTTAACAGTGAAAATGCCATAGACATGCTAACGCATTAGCATCGCTCCCGTTTTTAAGTTATACATCTATCAACTGTTTCAGAAGAACATAACAGGTCGGTTTAACATAGAAAAGGTAAATAATACTCACAGACGTATGCTCTTTAGGGTTTTAGCGAGAAAATTAAGCAAAGAAAGAAAGAATAATTGCAGTATTGCTTCAATCTGCGAAGCACTGCTTCGATTGGTTCAAGGTTCAAAGCAAAGCCGCGCTGCAGAAAAGTTTACGGACCCGCTGCAGGGTCTGTAATCAATACAGAAATGATCGTTTTCCTGACAAACACCCCCCAAAACAACGGCCACTCTGAAGGACCGATAACATAATCGTTAAGCACAAAGCTTATTGATGTCGGTGGATCGAGTCATTTCTTAACGATACCCAAAAGGAACCGGTTCTCGATACACATCCCTATGCTAAGGGGTTAGCTCATTCCCTTTAGAGGAACAAACCAGAGATAACGTGCCATTCTAACAACAGGAATATGGCGCAACACAAATTTAAAACAAAATAAAATGTGATACTCACAGGCTGTACTGATTGCTGGGGTTGATTTTGTCGCAGAATCGGAACTGATCCTCTACTGAGTATTAAATGCCGAGTGAAGCCAGCTCGAAATCGTGCAAGGTTTGTGAAACAGTCCTCCGTGAAATGCGCAGAGCAAAGAAATAGCCGGCGGTTGTATGTACTGGGGATGCGGTTAAAAATGAATAAAAGCCAGTGATCGCGTACATTGCTTTCCGTGGGAAGATCGTAGTCCGCTAAAACAGCCTGGGAAAGCACACCTGTAGCTCACCATTGCTTCTCTTCGAGTGTTACGAATGGGTGGGCACAACCTTATGAATAATTACTCTACTGGTGGTTGGCTCTCACTGTGGTATTGTATCACTTCCTGTTCCGGAGCACAGCGGTGTTTTGCTGTATCTGTTAGCTGTTTAATCTGCGTAGTTAGATTGATCTAGATAACGATTTTTTCACAGTGTAATCTTCACGTGCCTTAACTAAAAGCACTCCCTCTGCTGAATCACCCCTAAATTATTTACACATTATTCACTTTGTGTGTTTTAGGAATCCGCTAGCTTAGCGCAGCTACTAGCTCTTAGCCGGTTTAGCGTGGCGGCTTCTCCTGTCTCTCCCGCACTTTTCTGCTCTGGATGTGAAATGTTTAGTTATTCCTTGGCCTTTTTAGCAGTAATGGTAGTTGTAATAAGTGCTTATTCGTAGCTTTGGAGGCCAGACTGGGCGAATTGGAGACTCGGCTCCGCACCTTGGAAAATCCTACAGCTCAGGCCCCTGTAGTCGGTGCGGACCAAGGTAGCTTAGCCGCCGTTAGTTCCCCTCCGGCAGATCCCGAGCAGCCGGGAAAAGCGGGCTGGGTGACTGTGAGGAGGAAGCATAGCCCTAAATAGAAGCCCCGTGTACACCACCAACCCGTTCACATTTCTAACCGTTTTTCCCCACTCGGCGACACACCCGCCGAGAAACAAACTCCGGTTACTGGCGACTCTGTTTTGAGAAATGTGAAGTTAGCGACACCAGCAACCATAGTCAATTGTCTTCCGGGGGCCAGAGCAGGCGACATTGAAGGAAATTTGAAACTGCTGGCTAAGGCTAAGCGTAAATTTGGTAAGATTGTAATTCACGTCGGCAGTAATGACACCAGGTTACGCCAATCGGAGGTCACTAAAATTAACATTGAATCAGTGTGTAACTTTGCAAAAACAACGTCGGCCTCTGTAGTTTTCTCGGGCCCCTCCCCAATTGGACCGGGAGTGACATGTTTAGCGATGTTCTCCTTGAATTGCTGGCTGTCTGAGTGGTGTCCAAAAAAGGCCCATCCACTTTGGATGGAGCAGCTCTCATTTCTAGAAATCTGGCCAATTTCTTAAATCCTCCAAACCGTGACTATACAGGGTTGCCACCCCCAATACCCCATCCCCGTAGAGAAGGTGCCTGCTCAGACCACCAACAACCAGTAAAAATCTATTTAAACATAAAAATTCAAAAAGAAAACATAATATAGCACCTTCAACTGCACCACAGACTAAAACAGTTAAATGTGGTCTATTAAACATTAGGCTCTCTTCTCTAAGTCCCTGTTAGTAAATAACACTCCTTAATCTCTGTGAAGCCCATAAAAGTTTCACCGAAAGCCATGTGAATTTTCTGAATGGTTTCCAGCTGCCTGTCTCTAACAGTTTCTGAAAAAATTCTGATGGAACAAAGCCCAAATCATTCCGCCATTTCCTCGCAATGAAAAAACGACGAGAGGGTGGACCAGTGCTCACTCAAAGCCTGCCCACAGGTGAATGACGCAACCGACAGGCGTGAAAAAACTCACGCATGCGCACGAAGGTTCAAGCTTGGCTGACGTAAAAACATATGAATCAAATCCATATATTTTTTGCATAAAATAAAAAGGTCGGATACTTTTTTCACAGACCTCATACTATCTCAGACCTGCTGTCCATTCTATCCTACCAAACTATGCATCAATCTGCCACAGCCAGTTGATATGTGACTTCTGTTTGGTCTAGTCTCTGGCATCCAGTGTACTGAGGTACATGCGTGCTGGATCATGCAGGCCAAAATGTACCACGTGGCACAGCTGATGCTCCTCACAATCCAAGCAGATCTCTAGGTCTCTCTAAGACAATGGTTCCCGACTCAGATCGTTGGGGATCCCCTACTCTGCACATTGTACATCTCTCGATGCTCCTCTGAAAGCTAATCAACTGATTCAGGTGTGCTCTGCAACTCAGAGCTAACTTGATGAGCTAATTCAGCTTTGGTAAACACAGGGAGAATGGAAAATGTTCAGGCTAGAGGGTCCTCAATGACTAGGGTTGGGAAACCACTGCTCTAAGAAACCAAAGATTCTATGGTGAGGCTAGTTCCATAGGTCACAGGCTAGCATCCATGTCTCACTAACTTTCAGTAAGACTATTTGAGCCTGCATGCTAAAGACGTAGACCCTTTGTCTCCTGCAAAGATACCGTATTGCCATTGCTCTGAGGAATGACCTTATACCACAAAACTGCTCCCAGCATTTTCAACTCAAGATGAGTTTCTAGCGACATAAATGCTACTTCTCAGGTAAAAGAATCAATCAATCAATCAATTTTTTTTATATAGCGCCAAATCACAACAAACAGTTGCCCCAAGGCGCTTTATATTGTAAGGCAAAGCCATACAATAATTATGTAAAACCCCAACGGTCCAAAACGACCCCTGTGAGCAAGCACTTGGCTACAGTGGGAAGGAAAAAACTCCCTTTTAACAGGAAGAAACCTCCAGCAGAACCAGGCTCAGGGAGGGGCAGTCTTCTGCTGGGACTGGTTGGGGCTGAGGGAGAGAACCAGGAAAAGACCTGCTGTGGAGGGGAGCAGAGATCGATCACTAATGAATGCAGAGTGGTGGCATACAGAGCAAAAAGAGAAAGAAACCAGTGCATCATGGGAACCCCCCAGCAGTCTAAGTCTATAGCAGCATAACTAAGGGATGGTTCAGGGTCACCTGATCCAGCCCTAACTATAAGCTTTAGCAAAAAGGACAGTTTTAAGCCTAATCTTAAAAGTAGAGAGGGTGTCTGTCTCCCTGATCTGAATTGGGAGCTGGTTCCACAGGAGAGGAGCCTGAAAGCTGAAGGCTCTGCCTCCCATTCTACTCTTACAAACCCTAGGAACTACAAGTAAGCCTGCAGTCTGAGAGCAAAGCGCTCTATTGGGGTGATATGGTACTACTGAGGTCCCTAAGATAAGATGGGACCTGATTATTCAAACCTTATAAGTAAGAAGAAGAATTTTAAATTCTATTCTAGAATTAACAGGAAGCCAATGAAGAGAGGCCAATATGGGTGAGATATGCTCTCTCCTTCTAGTCCCCGTCAGTACTCTAGCTGCAGCATTTTGAATTAACTGAAGGCTTTTTAGGGAACTTTTAGGACACCTGATAATAATGAATTACAATAGTTCAGCCTAGAGGAAATAAATGCATGAATTAGTTTTTCAGCATCACTCTGAGACAAGACCTTTCTGATTTTAGAGATATTGCGTAAATGCAAAAAAGCAGTCCTACATATTGTTTAATATGCGCTTTGAATGACATATCCTGATCAAAAATGACTCCAGATTTCTCACAGTATTACTAGAGGTCAGGGTAATGCCATCCAGAGTAAGGATCTGGTCAGACACCATGTTTCTAAGATTTGTGGGGCCAAGTACAATAACTTCAGTTTTATCTGAGTTTAAAAGCAGGAAATTAGAGGTCATCCATGTCTTTATGTCTGTAAGGACAATCCTGCAGTTTAGCTAATTGGTGTGTGTCCTCTGGCTTCATGGATAGATAAAGCTGGGTATCATCTGCGTAACAATGAAAATTTAAGCAATACCGTCTAATAATACTGCCTAAGGGAAGCATGTATAAAGTGAATAAAATTGGTCCTAGCACAGAACCTTGTGGAACTCCATAATTAACTTAGTCTGTGAAGAAGATTCCCCATTTACATGAACAATTGTAATCTATTAGACAAATATGATTCAAACCAACGCAGCGCAGTGCCTTTAATACCTATGGCATGCTCTAATCTCTGTAATAAATTTTATGGTCAACAGTATCAAAAGCAGCACTGAGGTCTAACAGAACAAGCACAGAGATGAGTCCACTGTCCGAGGCCATAAGAAGATCATTTGTAACCTTCACTAATGCTGTTTCTGTACTATGATGAATTCTAAAACCTGACTGAAACACTTCAAATAGACCATTCCTCTGCAGATGATCAGTTAGCTGTTTTACAACTACCCTTTCAAGAATTTTTGAGAGAAAAGGAAGGTTGGAGATTGGCCTATAATTAGCTAAGATAGCTGGGTCAAGTGATGGCTTTTTTAAGTAATGGTTTAATTACTGCCACCTTAAAAGCCTGTGGTACATAGCCAACTAACAAAGATAGATTGATCATATTTAAGATCGAAGCATTAAATAATGGTAGGGCTTCCTTGAGCAGCCTGGTAGGAATGGGGTCTAATAAACATGTTGATGGTTTGGATGAAGTAACTAATGAAAATAACTCAGACAGAACAATCGGAGAAGAAGAGTCTAACCAAATACCGGCATCACTGAAAGCAGCCAAAGATAACGATATGTCTTGGGATGGTTATGAGTAATTTTTTCTCTAATAGTTAAAATTCTGTTAGCAAAGAAAGTCATGAAGTCATTACTAGTTAAAGTTAATGGAATACTCAGCTCAATAGAGCTCTGACTCTTTGTCAGCCTGGCTACAGTGCTGAAAAGAAACCTGGGTTGTTCTTATTTTCTTCAATTAGTGATGAGTAGAAAGATGTCCTAGCTTTACGGAGGGCTTTTTTATAGAGCAACAGACTCTTTTTCCAGGCTAAGTGAAGATCTTTCTAAATTAGTGAGACGCCATTTTCCTCTCCAACTTACAGGTTATCTGCTTTAAGCTACGAGTTTGTGAGTTATACCACAGAGTCAGACACTTCTGATTTAAAGCTCTCTTTTTCAGAGGAGCTACAGCATCCAAAGTTGTCTTCAATGAGGATGTAAAACTATTGACGAGATACTCTATCTCACTTACAGAGTTTAGGTAGCTACTCTGCACTGTGTTGGTATATGGCATTAGAGAACATAAAGAAGGAATCATATCCTTAAACCTAGTTACAGCGCTTTCTGAAAGACTTCTAGTGTAATGAACTTATTCCCCACTGCTGGTAGTCCATCAGAGTAAATGTAAATGTTATTAAGAAATGATCAGACAGAAGGGAGTTTTCAGGGAATACTGTTAAGTCTTCTATTTCCATACCATAAGTCAGAACAAGATCTAAGATATGATTAAAGTGGTGGGTGGACTCATTACTTTTTGAGCAAAGCCAATAGAGTCTAATAATAGATTAAATGCAGTGTTGAGGCTGTCATTCTCAGCATCTGTGTGGATGTTAAAATCTGTCTGGGTTTTTGATTAATTAATAAGCTGGAATGGAAGATTGCTGCTAATCCTCCGCCCCGGCCCGTGCTACGAGCATTCTGACAGTTAGTGTGAATCTCTGAAACATGACCAGTCACTGGGTTCACCAACACTATACTGTGGAGTCAAAGTGCAACAAGTCCTGATATCCTATGATGGACCATAGTTGATTTTAATGTTGGTCCAGAATGAAAAGAAGCCAGTGGTACCAAAGAAAGGCAACAAAAAGTGCTTCTAATGTCTCCTTTTCAGGTTTGTGGGGTGCCAGTAAATGCACTGTGTGTGATATTTTGGGCTCCAACATCAACATGAGCTGTGAAAACAGTGCTATTTTGTCTTTGTTCTGCTCACCCCTTTGTGTCGATAGTAGTAAAGGCAGCAGTCATGTGTGAGAACAAACCACCTCTTCCTCCAGCCTTTAATCAGACCAGACTGGGTGCGCTTGTGAAGATAACCTCGACATGCTGGTCTGGGGGTGTTTGGACAGCGAGCAATATCTGAGCCGATGGTCAATGTCAGAACATCAGGACCTACAATATCAACATTCGGTACGGAGTCAACATTTCTTTTATCAAACATGATCTAAATTCACTAATTATGCCTAAACAAGGGTGACAGCCTATCCCCAGCAATCACGGGTGAAAGGCAGGGTACACCTGGACTGGACACCAGTTTATTGCAGGGCAACATACAGACAGACAAACACATTCACATGCACATGTATGGTCAATTTAGGCCTGACAATTCACCTAACCTGCATGCTTTTGGAGCACCCAGAGGGAATCCACAAGAACACGGGAGAACATGCAAACTCCACACAGAAAGGAGCAGGTGGGAAGCAATCCCATGACTTTCTTGCTGTGAGGCAACAGCGCAAACCACTAATCTGCCAGCCCTAAACTCAAGGGTCTTGAAATGGAGCAAGACCTCCACCTGGTGGCATCTACTTTATATAATAGCCAAATGGCTTGTGTGTGTGTGTATGGCTTTGATCACACAAAACCAGGGAGAGCTGACATTTGCCGTTGGCATGCTTGTATATTTTGATCAAAGATGAATGCTGTGAAAACAGAAATGAGCAATTTTAGCTAACCAACAAATAATGGATGCTGTGCTGCAATGCACCATGGGACTTTGGGGTTTTGAGGTTTTAAGTGTTGTTATTGTGGTTTATGTTAGTTTAACAGTATTGTTAATGTTATTGATTTATTGTGTTTTTGTAGTTCCGTTGGTTTGCTCAGTTTAGATACGTCTCATGTTGCTATTACCATGAGTGACTTAAGTTTCATGTTGCTACATGAATTAAATGTTTCATGGTTTTAATGTCTTCAGCCACTGTCTTCCTTTGTCAAATTCAGACCACCTGCTTATAGCAGCTGTGCATGCGTACTGCTTCGCTTAAGGACAAACAGAGCACAGCTGACATGTGCTGTTTTGCTTATGTATTTGGGTCAAGGATGAATAGCGCCAAAACAGAACGCTGATAGCTCTAATAGTTTTGGAGAAGCTACGAATTAGTTCACGTTACTAATTACATTTTGGACTCACATGCCTATCCAGCAGGGGGCAGTAAATCATCTTTATATTAAAAGTGTGAGTGTACGTGCATATAATTGTAAATATGTTAAAAATACATGGGGGCGGGGGGGGCACGTGAAAGTGAAAACACTTGTTTGTATTGTGTATTTGTATTGTTTGTATTGTCCATTTTAAAATCAAATGGCAAAATAGAAGTAATAAAATAAAAATAATGATAATAATAATAATGATGATGATCATAATAATAATAATAGTGTGTATATGATAACAACAACCTAAACAATTTATAAATACATTAATATAGTAAATTAACATTAAATGACATAATTCACAGGAAATATAAGGGTTGAGTTCTTCTAAAAATTGTTGAAGTCTAAGGTTCTAAAAACATTCTGGACTCACACGCCATTCCACATCATTGCTTAATTTATTACCACACTTGAAAAATGTCAGCTACCTATTTTATAACACTACCCAATCTAACGCCCGTGGATCCCCACGGGCAATGCGCCAGTTTACCATTAATGCAGGGTATAATACAAATAGAGTTTTGCCAAAAGCTCTACTATGGAAATAAAATGGACATTCTAACAGCCATAACTCATGTTGTTAGCTGTAATGGAGTATCTACAGTTGGAGAAAATTGAGTTTGAAAGCTTTTGATCAAGGTGTATGTAAACATATACCCAGAACTGTAGTGTAGTCCATAGAATAATATAATAAACTATGGAAGAATAAAACCTGACATAAAGGTCTGATGTATTGTCTGATGGATTCATTATTCAAAGAAAGATTGTAATAATACAAGTGAAGCATCACGCAGCGACGCAAAGCTCGCTCATGGTACACTGAGTCCCAAACAGGAAGTAAATGGACTGCATTTATTTAGCACTTTTACATCTGCATCACACGTTCAAAGCACTTTACAAATAATGCCTCACATTCACCCCAATGTGAGGGTGCTGCCATACAAGGTACTCACTAACACTGGGAGCAACTAGGGGATTGAGGACCTTGCCTAATGGCCCCTAGTGATTTTCCGGTCAGGCTGGGATTTGAACTGAGGATCCTCTGGTCTCAAGCCCAACCCTTAATCACTAGACCATCAAGTGCCAAATTTTGAGTCCACAGTGAAACAGGAAATGTCAGTGTCAAACACTTCCTGGATCGACACTTAATGGAATGACAGACGAGATCTTGTGGAATCTCACGGGAATTTAGTGGCAGTTCACACTGAAATAGGAACTGCCAAATTTTGTCAAATGTTAAACACTTCCTGGCATGGGTGGAGCTAGGGCAGGCCAAGGTTGCGCTGGACTCCCCTGAAATCTGATTGGACACAGATGATTGACATGTCACGACACCGCACGTCCGGTTGAAAAGAGGTGCTTTTTGAAATCAGTGACACATATTGACTAAATGTTTGACCCAGATTTCAACCTGAACACGTAGTCTGAACCACAGACTCCAAATGACACCAGAATTATACTGATGAGTAAATGACCGTATTTTATGCCAGAAATGAGGTCCAAGTTGTTAAAGCGCCATTTCTCCTTTTATTCGGGTTGCCTTATATATACGTGTTTCTCCGGTGATTTTAATGAATAAAACAAGCAGACAGCAGCTGATTCATGCTCTGTTGCTTATATGACATATAACATGAAGATCTCAGGCTGAAAGAAATACAGCCAATTTACTCCTCCTCTGTTCTGTGTACAACCAGTGTATTATTTTTGCTCTCTCAGTGACACAGAACAATGCATTTCACTTAAAAATACACATGCCACTGAGTGTTTCTCAAATGCCCTCAAAAGTATTGGAACACTTGGTATTTCACATGTTTTAATTTGTTTATGCCATTTCAAATACAATAAATAAATAAATCTGAAGTTATCTTCCTTAAACTCAAACTGAAAGCATATGTCTACAACCTGATATAAATGAATTAAAAATATAAAATCCAGTTTCCTGATGAAGTGGTGTAAAGGAGGATTTTCTTAAAAAGATTACCTGAAAGTTCAGCTACAATTTTCCACAAGGTACATATGAGATGAAAGCCTAGATTTGATGTTTTGGTGAAAGAAACTTTTGTATTTCTTTATAATTGATGTAAATGAAGTTCAAGAGTTATTCACTGACTTGGAAATGTTCATGTTTCCATCCCCTGACTTGTCTGAAGAAAAGTCAGGCAATAAAACTGATTATTATTTACAGGTTAAGCTTTAGAGATTTACTTTCAGTACCAAAATGTATGTACTCGTACTTGTTCTCGGTCTGGAAAATAGTGGTATCGGTGCATCTCGATCGATAAGGGCTTAAAATTGGCAGTAGGAGATGGCCTTGAGATGCTGTGCTACAGACAGTAGTAATTACTTTATGATCATACCTGTAAGTGTGTCATCAGCCTGCACAGATTTGAAATTCAAATTCCCACAAATTAAGATTTTGTCATTTGGTAGTTTCTCCAAATACAGTATATGGTTCATTTTGAATAAATGCATTTGATGTCTGAAATTCCACAAATTTTATTCCAGCAAAACAGTACTGATTCGTGCAGCAAAGAACACCTGATCTGCATCAGATGTCACTGCTTTGGCACAGATATTAGTAGCAAGTACCAGCAAGGGCCACGTGCACATGATCAAGATGGAAGGATTAGAGGAGGATCCTCAGACCTGTGTCAGGTGGAGATGTGTGCGTTTCTCACTGAGCTGCATGGATCTGACTGACAACTCCAGCTTCATGCCCAGTGTACTGTAGGGTTGGGTACCGAAACGCGGTGCCAATAGAGCACCGGTTCCGACGTAAATGGTAGTAACAAGACCGAATAAGAATGAAAATTTCGGTGCCTCATTTTGGTGCCTGACTTTTTTTTTCATGAGCTGAAAGGGGGCGACCGACCATAGTGTTCCGGCGTCAACCTGCGTGACGTCAGCGCCGCATTAGCTGATGAGAACTGATAGCAAAAGGATCAATAAAAATGCCGAAGGCGAAACGCTCCAAAGTTTGGCTTCATTTTACACCCAAGGGCAACGACTCTGCGACGTGCCACAGATGTCAGAAAACAATTGCATGTAAGGGAGGTAACACATCAAATTTGATGAAACATCTGGCCAGTCACGGAGTTTATTTGAAAGCTGAACAATGCACGGTGTTTGATAAACTGCGCGACGTTTCACGGCCCAGCACTTCGGCAGCAGGAGCTGCAGGGCAAATTGAAGAAAGTCCCACTCCCAGCCCTGCTAGTGTGACGTTGCACATCACCGATGATGACGATGACAGCAGCCGTTCCTCTTCAGGTAAGTTTAGTTTAATGCCAACCGCAAATCTTGATTAAGTGTCTTAGGTTAGCATTAGCAAGTACTGTTGCATTTTAACAGCGTGTGTCTATTAGCCAGGCGTTAGACAGTGTCTAAGTGGAACTATACATAGCCAGGCGTTAGACAGTGTCTAACGCCTGGTTATGTATAGTTCCACTTAGTGTCTGCTGACGTTATGCTGAACCTCATAACAAGTACTGTATGTATGCAAAATGTACGAGATTGAATGCGCATTTTGCACAAGATTGAATGCGCAATTTTGCACAAGATTGAATGCGCAATTTTGCAATTGCATAGGAACAACAAATAGGTAAGCTATAGCTAAAGACTGTAGGCCAGTTGTACGTGACCTGTCGATATACCTGTCTCGAGGCTACACTATTAAATATTTCTGCTCAATGTCTGCTTAAAGCAAAAGTCTGAATATATGTAAACAAAATGTTGAACTTTCAGTATATTTACATCAGTATCAATTTTCGTTTAATGAGTAACAGGTGTATATTATTAACTATTTTGATAGTAATGTTTTTATTTCTGGCTTTCAAGTAACCACAGTGACTCCTTTCACCCTGGCTAAGAAGAATGCACTACCCAAGGAGAAGGTGGAGGAAATCCACAGGGCAGTCACCAAATTTGTGGTGATGGGGCTTCATCCATTTTCCACGGTGGAATCACTATCTTTTAGGTGAAAATGTAGTAGATGTTAAAATAGACTAAAATATATATATATACATACATATATACACATACATATTGTTTTTTGTTTTGTTTTTTTTTTGAAGGGAGATGAGCATTGCCCTGAACCCTAAATATCAACCACCATCCAGGGATGACCTATCCAACACCTTAATACCTGCATGGTATTCTGTTGTGAAACAGAATGTCATCCAACAGCTTGCACACGTCAGCAAAACTGCAATTACTTGCGATGGATGGACCAGCGTGGCACAGGACCACTATCTGACAGTGACTGTTCACTACATTTACAAGGGCAGCATCCAGCAGAAAGTTCTGAGCACTGAAGCAGTTTATGAGGCTCAGACAGGGCTAGTGGTGGCAGAGGAAATCCACAAAATTCTTGAGGAGTTCAAGTTGACTGGAAAAGTCCTTGCTGCCACAGTTGACAATGCAAGCAACTTGGATGTTGCACTGAAAAATTTAAAATTTTTAAAAGTTGGATGCTTTGCCCACACACTCAACCTGGCAGCACAGAAGGTGTATGGCATCCAAGCTGTGACCAGGTGGTGTGCAAAGATCCGTGCAGTGGTGGTGTGGTTGAAGCACTCCACCATGAGCAAAACTGTTTTGAGAGAGAAGCAACGACTCCTCAGTAAATAGCATTAATATAATCATGATACATTTAAATATAAGAAGTTGTTTATTGTAATTCAAATGTCTGTGTTTTAGATTTGCCAGAGCATAATGTTATCCTTGATGTGAGGACTCGCTGGAATTCTCTGTACATCATGGTTGAGCGGTTTGTGGAGCAGTTCCCTGCAATCCAGGCAGCTTGCCTCGATCACAGGCTGAGGAAGCCAATGGAGAGGGACAGGTGAGGTGATGGACAGGAGGGTCCCTTGTAATAATGTCAATTTAACTTTTGTAATTATTTTCATTCATTTTTTTATTATTGTTTATATTCCATAGACTAGAGCGGCTCACTGACAGTGATTTTGAGAAGGCAGAGGAATTCATGAAATGCATGAAAGTCCTGTACACCTCAACCCTCTGCGTGTCAAGTGACAAGTCCCTCACATGCAGCCAAATCATCCCAATCCTCACAAAGCTGGAGGCACGATATTTACCCACAGATGATGACAGTATGTTTGTGGCTGCTACAAAAGAGAAGGTCTGGGGAGATCTCGAAAAAAGATACCAGGTACTATCTATTTGCAGCCAATCTCCATGTTCACAAAGAGAGAAGCCAAACTACACAATTTTTACTACTGGACACTAAATCATGTTTTCATTACAGGATAAAGAAATTCAGAACTTCCTTCAGGAGGCCACATTGATGGACCCTCACTTTAAAGGCAAGCTGGGAGTTGGTGTTACAGAAGCTTGGGATAGGCTTGAGAAAGCAACGATTGACAGTGTCACGGCAACTCAGGTATTTTACAGCATATTTGTCAGAGACAGTGGGCTAATTGCTCATCTTTTTCATATGCTCTATGTCTATGTTACAGTTTCTTTAACTAAGTATTTCTGTTTTGTGGGTAATCGGTTTGTGTCTGCAGCTTCCACTACAGGACCATCATCAGAGTGAGGCAGAAGTAGGTGGTGATGGTGATGATGAGGTGGAGGTGGAGCAAGAGGACACACATGTAAGTGCAGTCATATACTATTTATCTTGTCTACAATGATGATGAATAGTTGTTTTTTGTGTTATACTAAACTTGTTTGTATTTTGCAGCAACGAGGAGCTCACAGGATGTCAGCCTTGGAGCAGTTATTTGCGGATGAAGACCGGGAACTTCTCCACACAACTATGAGCACAAGCAGTGCCCTCTCTATCACGGAGCAGGTCAAGAAAGAGATTGAGCTCTACAAAGGCATGCCAGCAATCACATCTGGACAAGACCCTGTGGCTTGGTGGTGGGGTAAGAGGGATACCCTCCCTAATTTGTCTGCCTTGTCAGAGGTGTATTTGTGCGTGCAGGCCTCCTCAACCCCCTCTGAGAGGGTTTTCTCCTGTGCTGGACATGCAATTAGCCAGGAAAGATGCCGTATATTGCCAGAAAAGGCCAATATGCTGATATTCCTGCAGAAGAACTGCAATTGAAGAATTGAAGTTATTTATATGTGCAATAACTGTTTTATAATATTTTGTTCCATATTTGTGTTATATTTATATTAAAGTGATTGTTCGGGTTATTGTTCTATTTGATATTATGGACATTTTATTTTATATTTATTATTATCATATGTTTTATTTATATTGTTTAAAGATTTACAACAAGTTAATATTATGTTTCAATTTTATTTAGGAATAAAAGGGTATTGATTTTTTTTTTTGACAAAGTGTGTGCAGTTCATTTTTTTTAAGTACCGGTTCGAGAACCGTTTAAGCACCGGTATCGTTTAAAAAATACCGAGTAGGCATCGGTATCGGATAAAACCCACCGATACCCAACCCTAGTGTACTGAAGTACTAATGGCAGCAGCGGCCATGAGGCTGCTAAAAGGATGAGGGCGGATCAGGCTCTGTTCCTGGCATGCTGTGATTTTTTTTATCTTGTATTTTATTCTTTTGCCCACTTTTAATGTGAAGAAGATTTTATTGTGTGAATTTGTCTCATTGCTTGAAGCATTTATTTTATTCAGTAATATTCTTATCCATTTCTGTTTATTATTTGATTTAAGTACACAAAAGACAAAAGGTGTTTCATGTATTTCATTTCTAAATTCTGCTATGTGCATCCTGGGTATGGTGTCATCCTGCTTCTAGGGAACGGCAGATGATTGCTAAGAGTAAATACACAATTGATGGTGGGCATTAACTTGATGTAGACAGCAGTATGTAGATGAGGATTTTGTGCATGTTTATGCCCATAACTGCAAATGAAATTAAATCATAGTAGTTAGTTAAATTACCGTTCACACATGCAAGATACCTCTTTATCCAGATCTAATATACACAGACAACAACTCAGTATGTATTTTATTGATTTATCTAATGCTGTCTGTATTATATTTAACTTATTTCTCCAATGTTGGATGAATGTATTTTTTTTAAATACATTGTTCCATGTATCCACCACTCTCATCATAAAAAAGAATTTCCTCAAATCCAGATGTGACCTAATTTCTTGCTGTGACCCCTTCTGTTGTCTTCTGATAATGGTACATCAGAGTACATTCACTTGCAGCATGCACCTTGCGCTTTGTTACACAAAGTCTGCGGCAATTGAGTATGTTCCCAACATTTATTTAATTATTTATTTATTTTAAATTCTGTGCAGCCTCTGTGCATTCTGGGAGCAGCAGTCTGTGAAGCACAGTCGATTAACGCCAAGTTTTCAAATTCTCAAATACAGACGCTATTAGCACCTGCTAAATTTCCTTCTGACACTGATAAATCCAGTGCAGGCCTTGTTCTGCACTCTTAGGAATTCAGCATGCGGGTGTATTTTCCTTCGTCTTTACGGTGTTTGCCTGCGTTTTTACACATGTAAACCTTTAGTAAATCAGGCCTAGTGGTGGGCACAGATAACCCAAAAATTTGCTTCGATAACAGATAATCAGCTAACTGAATAGTTATCTTTTATAAAGCTAAACCGATAAACCACCCAAAAATTTATCAGAATCTACAGATGACCAATAACCTGCAGTATTGTCTCCGGTACACCTGCAACTACTAACAAGCTGATTTTGAGTTTTAACACTACGATCACTTCTGGTAGCATCAAAGGCGATCACAGACCCAAACAGTGGCTACGTTTACATGCCGTTAATATTTGGGATGAGGTCAATATTCTGGTTTCTGAATCATTAGGAATAACCCGTTTACATGCTTAAGCAGACAGAGTTACTCCTGTATACATGGTCATTGGTATCATTTGGAATATCCCCATCTAAACAGCGATGCACGTCTTCCAACGGTGCTTGATTTAGTCTGGCATTCGTGCAAATCCTGGTTTGCGTAACTTTTCGGCCACCTTCTTGTAAATGTCGTTATCTCTGTACTTTCTGCCGTCAATAAAAGACATTATATTCATGTCTTTCATGATACTAATGAAGTACTCGGTTTCCTCCTTGCTCCAAAAGTGTGGTGCTATGCTGCCGCATCTGGATTTCCCCATGCTTGTTTACCTCTGCGCACACCGCATACAAGTAGTTGCCGTATTCAAAAGACCAAGATTCGGATAGGACATGCGCAGAACACAAAGTAATGTTCCTTTCTATGGGGATATTCCGATGCGCGTTTATATGACCTGATATTTGGGTTAGAAAAGGAGTAACCCAGGGGTCATATTCAGGTTTTTAAAAACCGGAATATGAGCATATTCGGGTTTTTGTGGGTGTTTACATGGCCGTGCGCAACTGGGTTATTGCTAATATTCCGGTTATGCAAGAGTTATTAGCTGCATGTAAACGTAGTCAATGAGTCAGCATTTCTGTCTTTGTGCACCTTGCCAAATGCTGGAAGCTACTGCTGTTTACTACATAACAGCAAAGCAGTTGAGAAAAGCAGCGAAGCTCAACTCTCTACTCAACAACAGCATTGCCGTGAGGCGGAGGTCATGGAAAATAAAGCAATGCTGACTTATGATTTGGTTTATAAATAAAATTAATACTGAGAGGATAACTCCGTTAATGTCAATTCTGTCATTTGTAGAAAGTTAAAATATAAGATATCTTTTAATGTTGAATAATGCACTAATTCTGAAGTTTTGTAACAAACACAGACAGATGCAAAAGGGATTATGGGTAAAATGTGCCTCCGCTACACTGATTGGTGATTCCAGATAATCCATGTCTGCTATGTTTAAAGGTGATAGAGAGAGGTTGAATAGGGCATTAATCCTTGTTCTGTGATGTAATATGTAGCCCCAAAAAAATTGGTTGGGTCTGTAATGGCTCAGAACCTTCCTAAAAGGCTCTCTGAAACAGCTATGTTACTATGCTGGGTTTAGAATGCCTCATTTGCCTTTAATGGCGTCGTTTCGAGCTTATTTGGCAACCTCATTATGAAATGCAAGTAGGTGGCGCTGATCGGTTGCCGTTGTTTAATTGGCTGCCCTTGCTCTCACTGAAAAGAAAGCATTATTTCTTTTCATTGCTTTTATATTTTCTGTTGTGTTTCTATTCCGGTTTTTTTTTGCCTCTTTCTCTAAAATTGTATATAATAATCATTAGATTATTAATATATAAACAAAAATAAATTTAAGAAATATTACAATTTGAAAACAAATGCACCCGAACGTGATGACAGCTGCAATGCTAACTTTTAACAGTGAAAATGCCATAGACATGCTAACGCATTAGCATCGCTCCCGTTTTTAAGTTATACATCTATCAACTGTTTCAGAAGAACATAACAGGTCGGTTTAACATAGAAAAGGTAAATAATACTCACAGACGTATGCTCTTTAGGGTTTTAGCAGGAGAAAATTAAGCAAAAGAAAGAAAGAATAATTGCAGTATTGCTTCAATCTGCGAAGCACTGCTTCGATTGGTTCAAGGTTCAAAGCAAAGCCGCGCTGCAGAAAAGTTTACGGACCCGCTGCAGGGTCTGTAATCAATACAGAAATGATCGTTTTCCTGACAAACACCCCCCAAAACAACGGCCACTCTGAAGGACCGATAACATAATCGTTAAGCACAAAGCTTATTGATGTCGGTGGATCGAGTCATTTCTTAACGATACCCAAAAGGAACCGGTTCTCGATACACATCCCTAGCTGCTAAGGGGTTAGCTCATTCCCTTTAGAGGAACAAACCAGAGATAACGTGCCATTCTAACAACAGGAATATGGCGCAACACAAATTTAAAACAAAATAAAATGTGATACTCACAGGCTGTACTGATTGCTGGGGTTGATTTTGTCGCAGAATCGGAACTGATCCTCTACTGAGTATTAAATGCCGAGTGAAGCCAGCTCGAAATCGTGCAAGGTTTGTGAAACAGTCCTCCGTGAAATGCGCAGAGCAAAGAAATAGCCGGCGGTTGTATGTACTGGGGATGCGGTTAAAAATGAATAAAAGCCAGTGATCGCGTACATTGCTTTCCGTGGGAAGATCGTAGTCCGCTAAAACAGCCTGGGAAAGCACACCTGTAGCTCACCATTGCTTCTCTTCGAGTGTTACGAATGGGTGGGCACAACCTTATGAATAATTACTCTACTGGTGGTTGGCTCTCACTGTGGTATTGTATCACTTCCTGTTCCGGAGCACAGCGGTGTTTTGCTGTATCTGTTAGCTGTTTAATCTGCGTAGTTAGATTGATCTAGATAACGATTTGTTTCACAGTGTAATCTTCACGTGCCTTAACTAAAAGCACTCCCTCTGCTGAATCACCCCTAAATTATTTACACATTATTCACTTTGTGTGTTTTTAGGAATCCGCTAGCTTAGCGCAGCTACTAGCTCTTAGCCGGTTTAGCGTGGCGGCTTCTCCTGTCTCTCCCGCACTTTTCTGCTCTGGATGTGAAATGTTTAGTTATTCCTTGGCCTTTTTTAGCAGTAATGGTAGTTGTAATAAGTGTAGCTTATTCGTAGCTTTGGAGGCCAGACTGGGCGAATTGGAGACTCGGCTCCGCACCTTGGAAAATCCTACAGCTAGCCAGGCCCCTGTAGTCGGTGCGGACCAAGGTAGCTTAGCCGCCGTTAGTTCCCCTCCGGCAGATCCCGAGCAGCCGGGAAAGCAGGCCGGCTGGGTGACTGTGAGGAGGAAGCATAGCCCTAAATAGAAGCCCCGTGTACACCACCAACCCGTTCACATTTCTAACCGTTTTTCCCCACTCGGCGACACACCCGCCGAGAAACAAACTCCGGTTACTGGCGACTCTGTTTTGAGAAATGTGAAGTTAGCGACACCAGCAACCATAGTCAATTGTCTTCCGGGGGCCAGAGCAGGCGACATTGAAGGAAATTTGAAACTGCTGGCTAAGGCTAAGCGTAAATTTGGTAAGATTGTAATTCACGTCGGCAGTAATGACACCAGGTTACGCCAATCGGAGGTCACTAAAATTAACATTGAATCAGTGTGTAACTTTGCAAAAACAACGTCGGCCTCTGTAGTTTTCTCTGGGCCCCTCCCCAATTGGACCGGGAGTGACATGTTTAGCCGCATGTTCTCCTTGAATTGCTGGCTGTCTGAGTGGTGTCCAAAAAAAGTGCTCCATCCCACTTTGGATGGAGCAGCTCTCATTTCTAGAAATCTGGCCAATTTTCTTAAATCCTCCAAACCGTGACTATCCAGGGTTGCCATCCCCCCAATACCCCATCCCCGTAGAGAAGGTGCCTGCTCCCAGACCACCAACAACCAGTAAAAATCTATTTAAACATAAAAATTCAAAAAGAAAACATAATATAGCACCTTCAACTGCACCACAGACTAAAACAGTTAAATGTGGTCTATTAAACATTAGGTCTCTCTCTTCTAAGTCCCTGTTAGTAAATGATATAATAATTGATCAACATGTTGATTTATTCTGCCTTACAGAAACCTGGTTACAGCAGGATGAATATGTTAGTTTAAATGAGTCAACACCCCCAAGTCACACTACCTGTCAGAATGCTCGTAGCACAGGCCGAGGGGGAGGATTAGCAGCAATCTTCCACTCCAGCTTATTAATTAATCAAAGACCCAGACAGAGCTTTAATTAATTTGAAAGCTTGTCTCTTAGTCTTGTCCATCCATATTGGAAGTCCCAAAAACCAGTTTTATTTGTTCTTATCTATCGTCCACCTGGTCGTTACTGTGAGTTTCTCTGTGAATTTTCGGACCTTTTGTCTGACTTAGTGCTTAGCTCAGATAAGATAATTATAGTGGGCGATTTTAACATCCACACAGATGCTGAGAATGACAGTCTCAACACTGCATTTAATCTATTGTTAGACTCGTTGGCTCCAACACAGTGCAGAGGAGCTACCTAAACTCTGTGAGTGAGATAGATTATCTCATCAATAGCTTTACATCCTCATTGAGGACAACTTTGGATGCTGTAGCTCCTCTGAAAAAGAGAGCCTTAAATCAGAAGTGCCTGACTCCGTGGTATAACTCACAAACTTGCAGCTTAAAGCAGATAACCCGTAAGTTGGAGAGGAAATGGCGTCTCATTAATTTAGAAGATCTCCACTTAGCCTGGAAAAAGAGTCTGTTGCTCTATAAAAAAGCCCTCCGTAAAGCTAGGACATCTTACTACTCATCACTAATTGAAGAAAATAAGAACAACCCCAGGTTTCTTTTCAGCACTGTAGCCAGGCTGACAAAGAGTCAGAGCTCTATTGAGCCGAGTATTCCTTTAACTTTAACTAGTAATGACTTCATGACTTTCTTTGCTAATAAAAGTTTAACTATTAGAGAAAAAATTACTCATAACCATCCCAAATACATATCGTTATCTTTGGCTGCTTTCAGTGATGCCGGTATTTGGTTAGACTCTTTCTCTCCGATTGTTCTGTCTGAGTTATTTTCATTAGTTACTTCCTCCAAACCATCAACATATCTATTAGACCCCATTCCTACCAGGCTGCTCAAGGAAGCCCTACCATTAATTAATGCTTCGATCTTAAATATGATCAATCTATCTTTATTAGTTGGCTATGTACCACAGGCTTTTAATGTGGCAGTAATTGAACCATTACTTAAAAAGCCATCACTTGACCCAGCTATCTTAGCTAATTATAGGCCAATCTCCAAACTTCCTTTTCTCTCAAAAATTCTTGAAAGGGTAGTTGTAAAACAGCTAACTGCTCATCTGCAGAGGAATGGTCTATTTGAAGAGTTTCAGTCAGGTTTTAGAATTCATCATAGTACAGAAACAACATTAGTGAAGGTTACAAATGATCTTCTTATGGCCTCAGACAGTGGACTCATCTCTGTGCTTGTTCTGTTAGACCTCAGTGCTGCTTTTGATAGTGTTGATCATAAAATTTTATTACAGAGATGAGAGCATGCCATAGGTATTAAAGGCACTGCGCTGCGGTGGTTTGAATCATATTTATCTAATAGATTACAATTTGTTCATGTAAATGGGGAATCTTCTTCACAGACTAAGGTTAATTATGGAGTTCCACAAGGTTCTGTGCTAGGACCAATTTTATTCACTTTATACATGCTTCCCTTAGGCAGTATTATTAGACAGCATGCTTAAATTTCATTGTTACGCAGATGATACCCAGCTTTATCTATCCATGAAGCCAGAGGACACACACCAATTAGTTAAACTTCAGGATTGTCTTACAGACATAAAGACATGGATGACCTCTAATTTCCTGCTTTTAAATTCAGATAAAACTGAAGTTATTGTATTTGGCCCCACAAATCTTATAAACATGGTGTCTAACCAGATCCTTACTCTGGATGGCATTACCCTGACCTCTAGTAATACTGTGAGAAATCTTGGAGTCATTTTTGATCAGGATATGTCCTTCAATGCGCATATTAAGCAAATATGTAGGACTGCTTTTTTTGCATTTGCACAATATCTCTAAAATTAGAAAGGTCTTGTCTCAGAGTGATGCTGAAAAACAAATTCATGCATTTATTTCCACTAGGCTGGACTATTGTAATTCATTATTATCAGGTTGTCCTAAAAGTTCCCTGAAAAGCCTTCAGTTAATTCAAAATGCTGCAGCTAGAGTACTGACAGGGACTAGAAGGAGAGAGCATATTTCACCCATATTGGCCTCTCTTCATTGGCTTCCTGTTAATTCTAGAATAGAATTTAAAATTCTTCTTCTTACTTATAAGGTTTTGAATAATCAGGTCCCATCTTATCTTAGGGACCTCATAGTACCATATCACCCCAATAGAGCGCTTCGCTCTCAGACTGCAGGCTTACTTGTAGTTCCTAGGGTTTGTAAGAGTAGAATGGGAGGCAGAGCCTCAGCTTTCAGGCTCCTCTCCTCTGGAACCAGCTCCCAATTCAGATCAGGGAGACAGACACCCTCTCTACTTGTAAGATTAGGCTTAAAACTTTCCTTTTTGCTAAAGCTTATAGTTAGGGCTGGATCAGGTGACCCTGAACCATCCCTTAGTTATGCTGCTATAGACTTAGACTGCTGGGAGGTTCCCATGATGCAATGAGTGTTTCTTTCTCTTTTTGCTCTGTATGCACCACTCTGCATTTAATCATTAGTGATTGATCTCTGCTCCCCTCCACAGCATGTCTTTTTCCTGGTTTTCTCCCTCAGCCCCAACCAGTCCCAGCAGAAGACTGCCCCTCCCCGAGCCTGGTTCTGCTGGAGGTTTCTTCCTGTTAAAAGGGAGTTTTTCCTTCCCACTGTCGCCAAGTACTTGCTCACAGGGGGTCGTTTTGACCGTTGGGGTTTTTCCCTAATTATTGTATGGTTTTGCCTTACAATATAGAGCGCCTTGGAGCAACTGTTTGTTGTGATTTGGCGCTATATAAATAAAACTGATTTGAATTAATTTCGAAGGGGCGTGTGTGAAAGGGGGTGGGTGTGGGTGTGTGTGGGGGGGGGGGGGGGGGGGGGCTATTGGTGAAAAAGTGACGTAAGTTTTCTCTCAAAAATGGATTGGCCTGTTTTCTAGGGGCAATTCAGAAAAGGAGAAATACTTGAAACAGAGGTTCTGAAACTTGCTGGCACTTTGTGTGTATTCCCCACATTGGGGAGACTCTGAACTAACACCAAAAACATGAAAAAGATGATTTTGATTCTCTATCCCCTTTAAGATGCGTGGAATTTAATAAACGCAAACTGAATTTCAGACATCTTATATATATTACTCTGGAACAAAGACGACAGACAGTGTTTGACATAAGCAGGACTCTAAATAGCAAACAGGAATTGATTGCAATGATTCCAATTGAAAATAATAAGAAGCAACTTGAGCTGCTTCTGGCATTTTTACATAAAACAAACACAATAACAACGTCTATAAACTCAGGGAATATATTCACGAGAGTTTTAGGCACAATACACAAACAGTTTAATGCTGTTGTCCGTGTGGAGCCTGATTAGAGCATCTCAAATGCATTTCTTCTGTCGTGAATGTACTGATATTACCCATAATGCACTGCTGGGCACAGCATTTCCAGACTAAAACCTTCAAAATTAGTGCATTACTTTGAAACTACTGTAAAAAATGATATTTTCACTTTATAAAACTTCAGACCAGAACTTTAACCATAAGTTAAAACTGTATGCCTCTGGATGACTTGGGTGATATTGCCAGTGTATCAGTGTGGGGTCAAAAGAAATTAGTTTTTTTTTTTCTTTTTTCTTTTCTGTGACCAGTTTTTCTTTGCCTGCAGAGGACAAAGTAGTTTCTTCTAGAACCAGCTGTCCTTTGTTTACAGAGGATAGAACTGCGCATCTACTACAAAGCATTTAGCAGGTAGGTACTCAACTGGTTTTCGGTTTCACAAATGTTTGCAACTACTCAGCTTTGATTGCCACATCTGCAAGCAACCAAAATGTACAAAGCTAATCTGATAATGAAAACATTATGTTCGATAGCGGTTAGCGGATTAGCGGAACTGTGCCACCACTGATCAGGCCCTACAACTTTAACCAGTGATCACAAGTGAAGGAACCAGATCTCTTTGGATGGTTCTTGGGTGTTGTTGTCATGACTTTGTATAAAATTAATGGTTACTTTTGGAGATTCAAATGTGGAGAATCACTTGCATTGTAACCTATGACATTCTGGCCATGTGATGCATTTCTCTGTGCATGATCCTGCATGCTGGTGCCTCAGTGTCGAAGACTCCACGGGTAGAGAAGACCAAGGACATGCCCATGTTTAACCTGGTGGTTGCAGACAGATGGATACTTTTGAGAAGTGGAAACAGACTGGTTGTCTGTCAAGATGGTTGCCTTCCAGGTCCTAAGGAGGTTCTGTAGTGTGATTAATGCTGTAATGTACATCACCACATGCTCCCAGACTTAACCTATTCCAGTAACAGAACAAACATGAATTCGTCTAATGTGTCACAGCACATAATCCGAGCACAAAGCGAGGGCTGCAGCAAGAGTGCAAAGGGTTGTATTTAGTCAATTAATCATGAGTAGGTTTGGGGTTTAAGATTAATTAAATCAATGAGAGTCTCATCTCTCATCCCCTTTAAGAGTCAGTGCGTTTGAAACTGGCACATTGCTGCTCATGTGGCAGACTGAGAAGTGAGAGGTTTTCTGGTGAGTAAATGATTCTGTGTGCAAACCATCACAGCACACTGATAGAAGCGGCAACTAAACCTCCCTGAGTGCCTTGTTCCTGCAAAACCTCCTCCTCCGTAGTTGATTAGGTGCAGAAAGACACCCGCCCACCCTGACACACACACTCTCTCTCGCTCTCTTTCTATAAATATATGTTAGTTCTTGCTTTCATGACAAGTCTTCAGTTGCTATTGACCTTTCACTTACCCTGTCGTGCCAGTTGAGCAGCCTCACAATGTGGAACAGTGGTGACGTCTGTTCCATTAACAGCCAGAACGTAGTCTCCTACCATCAGTCCTGCTTCCTCAGCCGCCCCATCTGCAATCACAGAAACCACCTTCAAACAAATGGGAACAATCAGCATCTGTACGGAAAAAATTCACATCACAGCAGAAGGTCTGAGTGCAGTGTGTCCACTGATGGACTGGAGACATGTACAGTGTGTTTAACATGTCTTAAAATGAATGAGGGTTTATACGAGACACCTTCTACACGTGACACTACACCACCTGTGACCTTCAAAGGGATGAGCAGGTTAGAAATGGACCAGATCTTTAATACTCACACACCTGATGACATTGTAGTCATGTCCACAGTTTATCCATTTCATGTTTTTAATCATAAGATTTTTTTTCTTTATTATAAAAATGCTTAAACAGACTTGAGTTCTCCTGATTCTGTTATAAAAGTCACTCTCAAGTCATGAATCAGCACGTCCCAAGTCAAGTCTGAAGTCATAATGACCAAGTGTCTGACAGCTGACTTGAGATCAGTTGTTTCCATCTCATCCTGTCCTCTGTATCTTCCTCTGTCACACCATCCACCTGCATGTCCTCCAACACCACATCCATAAACCTCCTCTTTGACCTCCCTCTTCTCCACCTGCCAGTCCATCCTCCATCCTCAGCATCCTTCTCCCTATATACCCCGGGCCCATCCTCTGCACACATCCAAATCATCTCAGTCTCACCTCTCTTACTTTGTCTCCAAACCATTCCACCTTAGCCGTCCCTCTGATATGTTCATTCCTAATCTTGCCCATTCTCATTACTCCAAAGAGAATCATTCCCTTCTCTCCAGAGCATATCTCCGCCTCTCCAGGCTAGACTCAACCTACTCTCTGCTTTCACTACAGATCACAATGTCATCTGTAAACATCATAGTCTATGGAGACTCCTGTCTGATGTCATCTATCAACCTGTCCATCCCCATATATTATACTCAACAAAATCTAAAGCAACACTTTTGGTTTTGCTCCCATTTTGTATGAGATGAACTCAAAGATCTAAAACTTTTTCCACATACACAATATCACCATTTCCTCAAATATTGTTCACAAACCAGTCTAAATCTGTGATAGTGAGCACTTCTTCCTTTGCTGAGATAATCCATCCCACCTCACAGGTGTGCCATATCAAGATGCTGATTAGACACCATGATTAGTGCACAGGTGTGCCTTAGACTGCCCACAATAAAAGGCCACTCTGAAAGGTGCAGTTTTATCACACAGCACAATGCCACAGATGTCGCAAGATTTGAGGGAGTGTGCAATTGGCGTGCTGACAGCAGGAATATCAACCAGAGCTGTTGCACGTGTATTGAATGTTCATGTCTCTACCATAAGCCGTCTCCAAAGGCGTTTCAGAGAATTTGGCAGTACATCCAACCAGCCTCACAACCGCAGACCACATGTAACCACACCAGCCCAGGACCTCCACATCCAGCATGTTCACCTCCAAGATCGTCTGAGACCAGCCACTTGGACAGCTGCTGGAACAATCGGTTTGCATAACCAAAGAATTTCTGCACAAACTGTCAGAAACCGTCTCAGGGAAGCTCATCTGCATGCTCGTCGTCCTCATCAGGGTCTCGACCTGACTCCAGTTCGTCGTCGTAACCGACTTGAGTGGGCAACTGCTCACATTCGCTGGTGTTTGGCACATTGGAGAGGTGTTCTCTTCAACTTTATGCGAAGGAGATGTGTTGCACTGCATGAGGCAAATGGTGGTCACACCAGATACTGACTGGTATCCCCCCCAATAAAACAAAACTGCACCTTTCAGAGTGGCATTTTATTGTGGGCAGTCTAAGGCACACCTGCGCACTAATCATGGTGTCTAATCAGCATCTTGATATGGCACACCTGTGAGGTGGGATGGATTATTTCAGCAAAGGAGAAGTGCTCACTATCACAGATTTAGACTGGTTTGTGAACAATATTAGAGGGAAATGGCGATATTGTGTATGTGGAAAAAGTTTTAGATCTTTGAGTTCATCTCATACAAAATGGGAGCAAAACCAAAAGTGTTGCGTTTATATTTTTGTTGAGTGTATATATATATATATATATACACTTTTTAAAGTCAGTTCAATCATTCTCTTTTTTCAGTAAGTAACCTATAATACAGATACAGTCATTTGGTGCAATCCATCCACTGCCTCAAATCCAGATTTGTCTCATTTTAACGTTCTTGTTTATTTGTTTGTTTATTTGTTGTGTTATTTGCTGACACTAGCAGCTTGGGGTTGCTGCAGTGGATCTGGTACGGTTTCTTATTGGGATTTGCTTGATTTTGATGCCCTTCCTGACAAAACTCCACTTCTACATGAAGAAACACGCTCACTACTCCTGGCGTTCCCAAATGGTCCTCCAGCCAAGTACTAACCAGGACCGACTCTGCTTCACTTCTGAGACCTGATAGGATCAGATGTGCTGCTATGGTATTTTTAGAATGCAATGACTTGGACAAAGCAATACTATGATTTGTGAATTACTTACTTGTGTCAACTTCTGTGACCACAATGGGTTTGGAAAACTGGATCCGGAAGCCCCAAGGATATTCTCCAGCCCCTTTACTGATCCGAACAGTTCTCTCACGAACTGAAAGGAGAAGGAAAGATAATTCAGCAAAGGATTCCTGCACTCATTCGTATGAACGTGATGTGTCTTTGTGTGATCTTTATCCTCGCTCTGCTGCTTGTTTTAACATCACACGGTTATAAAAACAAGTAGAAACATCACCGTAAAAGTTAGATAAATTGTTTTGAATAGTTTTTATTTTTAAAAGTCATATGCTGGACTTGTCCTGGTTGTCTTCATATATCAATTCAGATCTCAGTCATGATGGTGACAAAACTATATTACCAAAAATAAATCTTAAAGGAGTTAAACTCAACGATCCCTTGATGACAAATAAAGCAGATTTCCTTTTGAAAGCAGCAAACTGACCTGATGCAGCTCGAGGTTTGGTGCTGAGGCTGGGAGGAAGTGTACTTGAGCTGCTGTCATCTCCTTGATAAATCCACGACACCGAGTGGAAGGTCTCTGTGTAAAAGCCTCTGTCTTCTGTGTCTCCAACAGTCATTTCCATAGAGCGATTTTCCTCTGATACTACACAAAACAAAAACCAAATGAAAGGCGTCATCAGGGTGATGTGTGCACTGCACACACACATACTGTAATACACTGCATGCACTGCTAATACTACATACTTTCAGACTGTGGCACCTGTGGTGAGGTTTAAAAGATCACTGAAGTTCATGTAATGTGTGGTAATCTGATGTTTTTACAAAGATAGTGATGTCATCATGACATCACCTATACCACGTAATGATAAATGATAATCTGGTTGATATCAGCTTTGGATCACATTTATAGCCCTCTCGGTTGTTGACATATTCTGGAATCCCAGATATACAATTGTGACATAATTTCATGACATCATCATTCATCAGTCATATGTTTTGATTACACAAATGATTTACTGAAGTGTCTCAGGATCTTCTACATGACTGGAAATAAGATGGAGCGTGAGACTGACAGACGTATTGGGGCGTCATCTGAGGTCCTCTGGACATTGTACTGGACCGTCATGGTGAAGAAAGGGCTGAACCAGAAGAGACGAGGCTCTCTGTTTACCAGTTGATTTCCTCTTCTATGGTCGAGAACCTTGGATAATGACTGAAAGAACAAGGTCACTGTGAGATTCCTCTGTTGGGTATCTGGACTTCCACTCAGAGACAGGATGAGAAACCTGACTATTTGACTACTCGGAGTAGATCCCCTGCTTCTTCGCATTGAAAGGAGCCAGTTGAGGTGGTTTGGCCATCTGGTGGGTATGCCCCATGGCCATTTCCCTAGGGAGGTCTTCCAGGCATGCCCAACTTGGAGGAGGCACCAGGGAAGACTTAGGACATGCTGGAGGGATTATATCTTCCACCTGATTTGGGAACACCTTGGGATCCCCCAGGAAGAGCTAGAGAACCTGGCTGAGGATTGTTAAGTGTGGGATGAGCTGCTTGGTCTGCTGTCACCGCAACTTGGACCCTGGCATGGACCCGGATAAGTGGCAGAAAATTACCTGATTTAGTTATTGATAAAAGCTTTGATGAACTCTTTCCCGTCCTACTGGATGTGATATCCTAGAAAATGCTTTTGAGAGAACATTTTTGACCTTTGATCTGCTCTTGGTAATCCCTGGAAACCGTAGCAGGAAGTGGATGAGAGTTCATGACTCTCCCTGGATGGGACTCCAGTCTACAGATTCTTCCCCAGCCACAGCTGCTATCCAGTTCCAGCCTGGTGAACTGGGATGATGTGGATGAAGTGCTTTTTTTCTCTCTCTCTCTGTTTATTTGATAGGGACAGAACAAAAAGCATTGCTACAATAACCGATGCCATGTTCATAGGTCATATAGCTAATAGCTAATTCGCAGACCTGGTCCCTAGAACATAAAAGGACACTTACACAATCATAAACAACACATGATAGTAGCAATATCACAATACAATAAAACACTATAAAATATGGCTAATGTCTACAGATTTGATTTAAGTTAAGCCATTGTCTTATTTTATGCTTAAAATCATTCGTGCAAGGACACAAACAGCAGCCTGAATGTTGTGTGGGCTGCCAGAAGAGGAGGTACTGCTGGCCCACCACCAGAGGGCGCCCTGTCTGGAGTGCGGGCTCCAGGCACCAGAGGGCGCAGCCGCCTCACAGGAGCAGCCAGGGTGACAGCTGTCACACATCACCTGCAACAGCTGTTACCAATCACCTGATCAGCAGGGGTACATCAGCAGGACGACGTCTCCACCTCTTTGCCGAGATATTGTTCTACCTGGAAGGTAATGTACCTCAGCTGACTGTTTTGACAGTATCCTTTGTGACTTTGTGCATTATATTGTGGACTGTATTTGGTTAGACTCTTTCTCTCCGATTGTTCTGTCTGAGTTATTTTCATTAGTTACTTCATCCAAACCATCAACATGTTTATTAGACCCCATTCCTGCCAGGCTGCTCAAGGAAGTCCTACCATTATTTAATGCTTCAATCTTAAATATGATCAATCTATCTTTGTTAGTTGGCTATGTACCACAGGCCTTTAAGGTGGCAGTAATTAAACCATTACTTAAAAAGCCATCACTTGACCCAGCTATCTTAGCTAATTATAGGCCAATCTCCAACCTTCCTTTTCTCTCAAAAATTCTTGAAAGGGTAGTTGTAAAACAGCTAACTGATCACCTGCAGAGGAATGGTCTATTTGAAGAGTTTCAGTCAGGTTTTAGAATTCATCATAGTACAGAAACAGCATTAGTGAAGGTTACAAATGATCTTCTTATGGCTTCGGACAGTGGACTTATCTCTGCTTGTTCTGTTGGACCTCAGTGCTGCTTTTGATACTGTTGACCATAACATTTTATTACAGAGATTAGAGCATGTCATAGGTATTAAAGGCACTGCGCTGCGGTGGTTTGAATCATATTTGTCTAATAGATTACAGTTTGTTCATGTAAATGGGGAATCTTCTTCACAGACTAAAGTTAATTATGGAGTTCCCCAAGGTTCTGTGCTAGGACCAATTTTATTCACTTTATACATGCTTCCCTTAGGCAGTATTATTAGACGGTATTGCTTAAATTTTCATTGTTACGCAGATGATACCCAGCTTTATCTATCCATGAAGCCAGAGGATACACACCAATTAGCTAAACTGCAGGATTGTCTTACAGACATAAAGACATGGATGACCTCTAATTTCCTGCTTTTAAACTCAGATAAAACTGAAGTTATTGTACTTGGCCCCACAAATCTTAGAAGCATGGTGTCTAACCAGATCGTTACTCTGGATGGCATTTCCCTGATCTCTAGTAATACTGTGAGAAATCTTGGAGTCATTTTGATCAGGATATGTCATTCAAAGCGCATATTAAACAAATATGTAGGACTGCCTTTTTGCATTTACGCAATATCTCTAAAATCAGAAAGGTCTTGTCTCAGAGTGATGCTGAAAAACTAATTCATGCATTTATTTCCTCTAGGCTGGACTATTGTAATTCATTATTATCAGGTTGTCCTAAAAGTTCCCTAAAAAGCCTTCAGTTGGTTCAGAATGCTGCAGCTAGAGTACTGACGGGGACTAGCAGGAGAGAGCATATCTCACCCATATTGGCCTCTCTTCATTGGCTTCCTGTTAATTCTAGAATAGAATTTAAAATTCTTCTTCTTACTTATAAGGTTTTGAATAATCAGGTCCCATCTTATCTTAGGGACCTCGTAGTACCATATTACCCCATTAGAGCGCTTCGCTCTCAGACTGCGGGCTTACTTGTAGTTCGTAGGGTTTGTAAGAGTAGAATGGGAGGCAGAGCCTTCAGCTTTCAGGCTCCTCTCCTGTGGAACCAGCTCCCAATTCAGATCAGGGAGACAGATACCCTCTCTACTTTTAAGATTAGGCTTAAAACTTTCCTTTTCGCTAAGGCTTATAGTTAGGGCTGGATCGGGTGACCCTGGACCATCCCTTGGTTATGTTGCTTTAGACGTAGACTGTGGGGGGGTTCCCATGATGCACTGTTTCTTTCTCTTTTTGCTCCGTATGCATCACTCTGCATTTAATCATTAGTGATCGATCTCTGCCCCCCTTCTCGGCCTGTCTTTTTCCTGGTTCTTTCCCTCAGCCCCAACCAGTCTCAGCAGAAGACTGCCCCTCCCTGAGCCTGGTTCTGCTGGAGGTTTCTTCCTGTTAAAAGGGAGTTTTTCCTTCCCAGTGTGGCCAAGTGCTTGCTCATAGGGGGTCGTTTTGACCGTTGGGGTTTTTCATAATTATTGTATGGCCTTGCCTTACAATATGGAGCGCCTTGGGGCAACTGTTTGTTGTGATTTGGCGCTATATAAGAAAAAAAGTTGATTGATTGATTGATTGACTGCTTTTCCAACGAGAGGTGGAGGTAGCTTTCCTGCCGTACTGATTCCTGGGTGCAAACGCATCCTCAGTTAATTGCTTTTTTGTTCCTCGCCAGCAGTACCAGGTCCGACACGCGGAGGCAGTGGCCACCTGGGAGTTCGGGACTTGGCGGCTCCAGTATTCCCGGGGTCTGGTGGCGGAGGAAATCGTGTGGTTCCGGTTCTGCTTTGGACAGGCGTCTCCTATCTTCGAGCCTGCCCACCCGACACCTTTGTGAATTGACTCTTGTCTATTGTTGCAATCTGTTGTATTTGTTGTGCACATTCACAACAGTAAAGTGTTGTTATTTGACCTACTCCATTGTCCGTTCATTTGCGCCCCCTGTTGTGGGTCCGTGTACCTACACTTTCCCAACACTGAAACAAACACACCTGGAATCAAACCTCAGTTTATAGGTTGGTAGTTCAACTCTTATGCCACTGAGCCACCTCTTCTGCTTAGATATTGTGTGCAAAGATGAATGATACACTTTACCTGATTCCTCGGTAATATCGCTGGTTACTGAGCTTCCTCCAGCAGAGCCCCACTGCTTGCTGTCCTTGAAGAGTTTTCTCCTCTTGGCCCAGTGTTCAGGGCCGCTGCCCTCCGGATTTTTAGGAATCAAAGGCTTCAGACGCTCTTTCATCTCTGATGAATCTGGAAATTTTTTCACAAACAGTCATGTGGTTCGTGTGCAGTGTTGGGAAGGTAACGTTTGAAAGCCAAAAGCTTACAGATTACTAGTTACTCTGTCAAAAATGTAACTGCTTTAATTACTTCCTCTGAGTAATGTAAATTATTACTTTGATTACTTTTCTAATAAATGTTTTACATTGGACATTAAAGCAGAAAATTCTTAAATATCATTTTAAACCTGGCAGTGGAAACCTCACAACAATGATTATGGTCAAACAAATATTAAAAGTTCTTCAGTATGAGATTAAATCAGATTTGATGGTCTCAGCAAAGCTGTCTCACTCCCAAGTCCTCACATTTTGAGGCAAATGGGTTGTTTTGACCGAATGTCAATGTGTGACGTGCCGGAGAAATGGTAACCCCACTTTACCCCTAATCCCAACCATAACCAAAACACAGATGAATGTGTCATACAATAACGGTGCAGCTGTCAAAAAAAAGTCTTCCCATCCGTCACTAAATGACACAAAGGGGGTCTGTAAATCGTCACATTGTGATGGAAAGAGGCACTGACAATGTGTAAAAGTGTGATGAGGTGGGACTGAGGATGTTTGTGTCAGCAGCTTTTTGTGACTTGTATATTTAGCAAAGGTACATTTCAGTTGAAAAGTATTTCATGTATTTTAATTGTGAATGCCATTTCAAAAAAAAAATAAATTCTAAAATGATCATCCTTAAACTAAAATTCAAAGCAAATCTCTATAACTTGATAAAAATTAATTAAAAATATAAAAGCCAAGATGATGGGGTGCATAAATAATGGGCCATTTTGTTATACCTGTAAATAAACAGGTGTGTGTGTGGGGGGGGGGGGGGGGGGGGGGTGTCCCAGTTTTCTTCAGAAAAGTCAGGGGATGGATACATAAACATTTCCAACATTTCTTTCACCACAACATCAAATCGAGGCTTGCATCTTAGATGTACTTTCTGGCAAATTGTAGTTGAACTTTCAGGTCTTCTTTTTAAGAAAACCCTCCTCTGTACCACTTCATCATGAAGCTGTATAACTGGTGATACAAATGCAAAACATGCACTATGCACAATTTCTCCAATCACAGCCACAGAAGCCTGTAACTTCTTCTGGGTTGTCTGGGTGCCTTGGTGGCTTTACTCACTCTTTTCCTTCTTGCAGTCACTCAGTTTTTGAGAACTGTCTACTCCACACAGATTTACCACAGAGTGCCATACTGTTTGTATTTCTTCATAACTGATGTAAATACCCATCCAATTAAGGGTCACGAGGGGCTGGAGCCTATCCCAGCAGTCATAGAGCATGAGGTGGGGACTGGACGCCAATCTGATGCAGGGCCACATATCGACAAACAGACATTCACAAACATACGCACACGTACGGACAATTTAAAGCTTCCAATCCACCTAGCCCGCAGGTCTTTGGATGTGGGAGGAAGCTGGAGCACCTGGAGAGAACCCACGCAAACACGGGGAGGACATACAAACTCCGCACAGAAAGGCCACAGGTGGGAATTGAACCCGTGACCTTCTCGCTGTGAGGCAACAGTGCTAACCACTAATCCACCATTCTGCCATATTCAGTGACTTGGAAGTGTTCATGTATCCATCCCCTGACTTTTCTGGAGAAAATTGGGGAAAAACCCTGATTATTTACAGGTATTATACCAAAGAAACCCATTACGTATGCAACCCATCATCTTGGCTTTTTATATTTTTAATTAATTTTTATCAATTTGTTGAGATTTGCTTTGAGTTTGAGTTCAAGGATGATCATTTTAAATTTTTTTGTAGTTTTGTATTTGAAATGGCATAAACAAATTAAAATGGCCCAAGGGGCCAAATACTTTTGGACTGAACTGTATAAAGCAACAGAAACCTAATTACATTTTTTTTATAATGTTCAAATGTAATCCACTTGTAATCAGCATAATTTTAACTGCACTTATTTTCCCTTTCGCATGGCGAGCATCTATATACACAAAGGGCTACGTCTGTCTGTCTGCCTGCCTGTCCGTTATAAACTCCCAAACTATAATATGTAGCCCTAAAAACTATATATATTCTGAAACCTCATGACATGGGGAACAAATTGGTACCATTTTAAAAAAAAGTTGAACTGAAAATTACCTCCCAAATAGCCATTTATGTCAGACCATACAGTGTTGTACCATGCATTTTTCATGCTGCCACTTCTGTCTGTTTTTCTGTCTGTCCGGGGTAAACACCCAAACTATAATACGAGTATGTAGCCCTAAAACCTATATATATTCTGAATCCTCATGACATGGGGAGCAAACTGGTACCATTTTTTTTAAAAGTTGAACTGAAAATTACCCCCAAAATAGCCAGCTGTCAGTATGACTGAGCAGATTCAAATTTCCAGCCCTGTATATGTGTTGGCCATCTCTGTTTATTTAATCCCTTTCTTCAGCTACTTTATGTTAAGCACGTGACTGTCCTGTACAACCCAGTTTGCCTTCCTGTCTGAATACATTCATTTTATATTTGTAAAATTGTAATGTAAAAACAGTGAAATACACCACTACCTCAATTTTGATTCATTGATATTTACATTTACTGTTACCTACCTTTTGTGTGTAATTTTGTTATAAATTTGATTGAAAAACAAAGTCTGCATGAAGGACTTCAATGTGTTTGTCTTTTAATCAAGTATTTCCACTTAGTTTGGGGAGTCCACCTCTTATAGTTCTGCTGGACAAACTTTAGCCCATTAAATATTATATTTATAAGACATCAGCATTACAAAAACAAATGTTGGGCAATTCTTTTGATTAAAATGATTGGCATTTGGCTCATCAATCAATCAATTCTAAATCTATTCTAGAATTAACAGGAAGCCAATGAAGAGAGGCCAATATGGGTGAGATATGCTCTCTCCTTCTAGTCCCCGTCAGTACTCTAGCTGCAGCATTTTGAATTAACTGAAGGCTTTTCAGGGAACTTTTAGGACAACCTGATAATAATGAATTACAATAGTCCAGCCTAGAGGAAATAAATGCATGAATTAGTTTTTCAGCATCACTCTGAGACAAGACCTTTCTAATTTTAGAGATATTGTGTAAATGCAAAAAGGCAGTCCTACATATTTGTTTAATATGTGCATTGAATGACATATCCTGATCAAAAATGACTCCAAGATTTCTCACAGTATTACTAGAGGTCAGGGTAATGCCATCCAGAGTAAGGATCTGGTTAGACAACATGTTTCTAAGATTTGTTTGGCCAAGTACAATAACTTCAGTTTTATCTGAGTTTAAAAGCAGGAAATTAGAGGTCATCCATGTCTTTATGTCTGTAAGACAATCCTGCAGTTTAGCTAATTAGCTCATGACTAAAACAGGTTAAGCCGGGCAGCGCCAGGTACCCCAGCTAGTATTGGCATATTATGTTGCTATGCATTTTACTTTTTTACTCTTTTATTGTGCTTGTTGAAAGCTTTTAATTCATTTTATTTTGTTTTCTGAATTGTTTTGTGTGAAGCGCCTTGAGGCGACTCTGTTGTGATTTGGCACTATATAAAATGAATAAATTGAATTGAATTAACTAGTAACTGTAATTTAATATATATATTTTTTTATTTCTCAGTAATTTTAACAGGTTGCATTTTTTTTCTAATTTCATTATGTAACGCCGTTACATGTAACTCGTTACTCTCCATCACTGTTCATACATGCACTCTGCAGCTGTCTGGCACTTCATTTTAAAGTTTCACAAATATAAGCAGCATCACTTACATTTGCGTGCAAACTGTTTATCATTCTTGTCCATTTTTGGCAGTGACTCTTTCTTGTTGTTGTTTGAGTTGTGGTCGGTGGAGTGTTTGCTAACGTCTGATCCAGGTTTTTCAAATTCCTCTTTTTCCAAATGCAGATCTTTTGCCTCCTCATTCCTCTGAGAGGGGGAGCTGCTGCCCACATTTCCAGTAAATTCTGCTTTTGTTTCTGAGCTGATGTCCTCTCCGGCCTCATGTGGGTTTAGTGAATGGATACTGTGCATGTCCAGCAGGGGGGGCATGCACGGTTCTTCCAAAGTAGCACTGAGATCATTTCTGGTGTCATTTTCCGACCACTTGTCCGCTTCCTTCTGCAAGAATCTTTGCTCAGATGCGGCAGCAGTTAATGTCAGGACTGAGGATTTAGTCTTTGTGGGCTGAAATTTATCAAAACCATCACAACTTTCAGGTTTGATACTTGTGTTCTGCACCAGTCCATCCGTGACTGACACGACTGGATAATGTTCTGACATTTGGTTCTCTGAGTCTCCAAAAACTTCATCTGTAAGAGGTCTGTGTTTGTCCGGTTCTGCTTCACCTGTTTCTCGTTCCGATCCAGCGTCTGCTGCTTCGCTCTGATCCACGTCTTCTCTGCAATCATCAGCATTCTTACGGACACATTCTAAGTCCTGCTGTCTGAGATCTTCAGAGGTTTGTGTCTTGCTTTGCCTTCTACATTGTTCGCAGATGGTGAAAAAGTTGCAAGGAATGTCCCCACAGTCACTGGTGTTTGAGTGTCGATTATAATTCCACTTGGCGTGTGACGGACAGCCTTCTATTCCAAATGCAGGGAACTTGTCATCACCATGGTAAATCCCCACCAGTCCGTCGGCTTGGACAGGAAGTGAGCACATGAAAGAGGAGACAGTGGAGGAAAAAGATGGACTGTATACCAGCAGATCCTCCGACAGTCCTGGAAATGTCTGCCGTCTTTTCTGTGGTGACAAACTGTTTTTTATTTCCACGGCACCGATGCTGTGGTTCCTGATCCAGGATCTTCTGGTCTGGGTGTCGATGAAGTCAAAGCTGAACCTGTTAACAGACGAGGAGGATCTTGAGAACAAGGACTCAAAGTGGTCTGATCCTGACAAATAATCAAAGCAAAGTGTCACGTCTGCCTGTTTGTTGTTGTGTGCAGATGTTTGATGTCCAAACTCTTCATCGAGCACCATGTTTGGCGTTGGGTAAAACGCTCGCTGTTTCTCATTCGCAGCAATCCTCCAAGAAGATAACTGGTGCATCAGCCCATCTAAAGAATTATATTTAATAGCTGTAAAGTTGTGAGGAGGGAAGGTCTGCTGGACGTGATCAGTACTGAAGCTCTTCTGGAAGGTGTCCCTCTTCCTCTGTGGTTTTGGGATTAAAGGTTGGCATGTCAAAGCAAACTGTGAGTTGTTCCATGTTTTTTCTCCAATGGAATCATTGTTTTGTTCGTGTGCATCCAATGTAAGATTGTAGGTCGCCGTGTCTTTGGTTCCATTTTGACGGATCCCATTTAAACTTTGCATCGTTGGCTCGGGTGGCTCGTTGTTTGGCGTCCACATCCTTTCCCACTGACTCTTTAAAGAAGTCTCAACACAAACTCCTTTCTCATTCATGAAAACAAATGTGGTCTTGATGCCAGGAGCACTGACCTGAAGATTTTCTTGGATTTCGAGTCTGATGTGTGATCCGATACATTTGATTATCACCTCGCTGGCAAGCGGCATCGGTGTGCCGCTTGGATCTTGAGACTGCGGTTTGTGCGACTGCTGAAAGGTGATTTTTGGTGCAGACGTTGCAATGTCATTGATAGACACTGATGTAACAACCGTCACTCCTCTGTCGTCTGATGTCTCACTACAGTGACTCCTTTGGTTTGGCGGTGATTCCGGTTTGAATCTTCTCTCTTTCTGACATGTCTTATCATAAACTTCATCATCTTCTGATCCCAAAGAAACATTTTCTTTTCGCAGAGAGTCTGTTTCGCCTTTTTCAGTGATATCATCTTTATCACTGATGCTGTGACTCTCATTTTGTTTTAGAAAGATGAACGGCGACTCACTTTCTGAAAGTCAAAGAAAAAAGAGCATCATCAGAAGACAAAAATCAGACAAAACCCAACAAGGTGTATTTCACCATGACACTGGATCTTCAGCTTCATGTAGCTGTGGATTGCACAAATGGGATATTATTATGCTCATTTAAAAAAGCAACTCTTTAACAAATGTACCTGCATTGACTTAAAGCTTTGGTTCCTATGAATTTTGTACCAGTTAAGTCATAAATAAAAATTTTGTCAATTCTGTGTTCTTCCAGATCTTTTGGCATTACATCGCTCACAGAGCATTCCTACTTCTCAGAATGTACCAAATTGTTGATTTGGCTTCTACTAAAGTTTTCTGCAAACTATCTGATAGGTCATTATTATAATCTCATCTCATCTTCAACTGCTTATATGCGATCGGGTTGCGGGGGGTCATTATTATTATTATTATTATTATTTACTTTTTGTTTCAGCCTAAATATGGCCTCCTTCACGTGCATCAAGTGCTTGTTGAACCCCATATTCAGAGTTCTAATGAAAACCTACCAAATGCAAATTCACCACTGGAATCAACCATAGACCAAAATTAGCGCAAGACTTTTTGTCTGCTTAATTTGCCGTAACAAGTTAACAGGCCACAACTGGACATGAAACTGTCTGACAATTGTCCATTTACTTATGGCCTCTAAAAACGGAGGGACTGTTTATAAAATTGGCTGTAATTACTAAAAGATTAATGTGATATTTTTATTAAACCCCTTGAAAGTGTACACTACAAACATTAACATTAACTGCTGAATATAAATCCTTTGTGGATGTGGACAAAATACCAAACACAGTGTCTCTGTCCACACACTTTACCCAGCTGTACACAACCTGTGTGTGTGTCACATAAGGAAGTGTACAGTACATGTTCTTTCAGCTGAGTATCTATTTAATTACTTTAATCATAGTTACTTGGTGTGGATGTGACTTGGACTTACCAATTTTAATTTGCACCTGGGATAGTACAGTTCACTGAGACACATATTTATTCATATCAAATTAGGGAATTTACTTTTGTGAGATCAAGAAACAAGAAGTTCCACTTTTCCTGTAAAAAGTGGTCTCAGGCCAGTCTTGAGAAAGCAATTCTACTCGATCTTGACTAAGTCTCAGACTAGAATAAGTATACACATTAATTAAAAATGATAAAAATTGCAACAATCATTAAAACTTGTGTTTGTCTATATGTGGCCCTGCAATAGACCGGCGTCCTGTCCGGGGTGTACTCCACCTCTCGCCTTATGATTGCTGGGATAGGCTCCAGCCCTCTATGACCCTTATTTGGAGTAAGCGGGTAAAGAAAATGAATGCATGAATTAACGCACCAAAATAGGTCATTATCTATCTTAGAGACTTTTAGAACATGTTCAGTTTTGGTAGACTGTTTTTTGTAGAATGTTCAGGTTGACCCCAACCGAGATGCTGAGCCCGAGTCCCCTTCAGAAATGTCACTTTCAAATAGCAACAGGGGTGATGTTCAGTCGAATTAAATTCATGGTCTTGAAGACAGGCTTGATCTTTTAGGTCCCTGTCTAGACTCGGTCTCACCTCCTGGAAAGTCTTGGTCTTGACTCACACTCAACCCTGTTTTTTATGCCTTTTTGACGACATTTTGACTGAGGCTACGGTCCTGTTTGCAGCCGTCATGCTGTTGTGCGAGTGCAGGTGTCAGAAACTGCTTCTCTACTAAACAAGATCAGCCTGAAGGCTGCACTCACGTTTGTTGCTGCTGGAGCTTTTTCTCCTGCTGCTTCTCCTCCTCCCTCGCTTGCTCATAATTAAACACACATCGGCCTGAAAGCAACTGCAGAGAGAAAACATTTACACCACAAGAATAAAGCTGACACACTCATCTACACATCTACACATTAGGTACATGGTATACAAACACCTCCTGGTCACTGACACATTTGTGAATGTTCAACTACATCTGTGCTGGCGGTCAACAAGGACAAATATTTACAGCGGCATTTACCAGTTTTACAGGTTTGTTTAAAAAAAAATGTGATATCATTTGAGATGTAAATATCTGAGTAACAACATAGTCAAGGCAAATGAAAATAAACAGGCTTACTGCTGAGTAAATCATATTTATTCATCAACATTTGAATGAGAAATTCAAAGGAAATTCACAAGTTCACAAAACACCTTTTTTTGTCAGTGACTGGCATTTCTGTATCTGAAAAGAAAAAACATTGAATATAGAATTTTGAGTTGTTTCTTCACATGCTGTTAAAATTTGACATCATTTGAACAAAAATTGGTCAAGTTATTTGATTACAAAATGATATCAATTTTTCTGAAACACCCTTTACGAAGACCACAGTGTAAAAACATTCAGATTCTAATGCTGTGCAGCAGCAGAACACATACAATTAAACATCATCCATCCATCCATCCATCCATTTTCTTCCGCTTTATCCGGAGTCAGGTCGCGGGAGCAGCAGCTCAAGCAAAGCCGCCCAGACCTCCCGATCCACACACACCTCCCCCAGCTCCCCAAACCAGCCGAGAGATGTAGTCCCTCCAGCGTGTCCTGGGTCTTCCCCGGGGCCTCCTCCCAATGGGACGTGTCCGGAACACCTCTCCAGCGAGGCGTCCAGGGGGCATCCGGAAAAGATGCCCGAGCCTCGCAGAGGCTTTGTCAGTGATTTAAATAACAGTGATTTATTTAAACATCAGTGATGTTTAAATAACAATTAAACATCACTAATATTTAACTCCAATAGGTGAATATCATATTAAAGTCCAAACAACAAACCTGAATGACCCTGGAAGTCTCGTGTCCTGGTCCGTGTGATCACACGAGGGTTGTTTTTCTGCACACGTTTCTCAGTGTGTCTGTCTGCTCCACTTCTTACTGTTTCTATTCTCAACCTAAAGCTGCTTATTATTTCTAATCCCACGATTAGCTGCTGTTGATGTCACTCTGATTCAGCCCCATCAGTTTCCATTGACAAATAAATATTACTTCTGAGTTCTACACTACAGAGGTTCCTAAAGTTGGGGGTGTGGGCCGTCACAGGGGGAAATGCAAAGTGCGAACAAATTAAGACAATCTGATTCCTATAAATAACCGCCACCAAAACTCAAAGAGGCTACATGACGCTGAGCTGCGAACAACAGTTAAAGTATGAAAATATGCTCCTTCAATGAAATCCCAACAGAACAAGAGCCATTTCAGGGTTGAGTCCCATCAGAGGTGCAAGAACTTTGCAGGTTTGTGTGTGTGTGTGTGTGTGTGTGTGTGTGTGTGTGTGTGTGTGTGTGTGTGTGTGTGTGTGTGTGTGTGTGTGTGTGTGTGTGTGTGTGTGTGTGTGTGTGTGTGTGTGTGTGTAAAATCAAACTGGTGTATGAAGTAAAATAGGAAGTACCATATGTGACATTGGTGGGTGAGTGTGTTTGTATGAATGGGTGAATGTGAAGCATCATTGTAAAGCACTTTGAGCGTCTGATGCAGATGGAAAAGCGCTCTATAAATGCTGTCCATGAATTCATGATTCATGAACAGCAGTCCATGAATCTGTCATGTTTGACAGATTCATGTAAATTCATTCATTCATTGTGACTGACTGATGTTATAACATATGGTTCTATAAGATCAACATCTGATCAGTTCTTGACTAACGGCCCCTTCACACAACACCAAAGACACAGAAACCGGAAGAAAATCTGCAAAGCAAACACAAAATGGGGAACCACGAACCATCCACCTGCTGTTGTGAGGGACGCACGGTTGCACAGGCATGCACAACACATCGGCGATGGTTTAGTGCATGCTCGTGTGCGTGCACAAACACAGTGCGAGCAGCTGGAACGTGTTGCACCACATTGCACTGCTAATGTGGAGAAAAATCAAATAAAAATCAGCTGTATAATTAGTGAAAATCACTGGGTTGATATCAATAATAAATAAAAAGGGACTTAATACAAAACCCTGTGGTTAAATAAAAAATAAATGCCACTCACAGGATGCAAACCTGCAATTTACAAAAGCTCAGATTACCAGACGGGAATTTTGCCACTGATCTACGAAGGGATATCAAAACGTTTTGAGCCTCAAACAGAAAGAGCAAGATATTTGGATTTATAATGTTTTATTTTTCAGCATAGTCCCCTTCCAACTCCATACACTTGTTCCATCTAGTTTGCTAGTCACTGATACCCGATTGGTAGAACACAGCATCTTGGTCCCCTAACCAGCCCTCCCCTGCAGCAGTCAGCAGCATCATCATCCTCAAATCTCTGGCTCCGAAGGTATTTTTTCAGCCGGGAAAGAGGTGGAAGTCGGTCGGGGCTAGGTCTGGAGAACAGGGTGGGTGAGAAAGAAGTTCATAGATACACTCATGCACAGCATCCATGGCAACCCAGCTGGTGTGGACTGGTGCGTTGTCCTGGTGAAGCAGAATGACACAACTGACACTGGAAGGTTTGTCTCTTCCACACGGTGTTATGACTCAACAATTGAAGTGAGCAGTATGAGCCTACATGAAATAAGTAGCTAAGGCATTGATGTAGATCAGGTGTGATGCATTGTAATGTCCGACTGGGAAAAATGTGCGAGGCACTAAACTTTTTGACATTCCCTTGTACAATCACTGTCTTATAGCAAGAGCGTAAAATTTTTTTTTAAAGTGCAGCAATAGCTGACAAAATGGCATTTCTTACGGCATATTGTTTGTGATACTTGATTGAAAGTGCCGTATCTGTGGCACTATTGGCTTGTCATATTGTCATAGTCCTGCAGTGCACGTGTTCTGCCAGACACGCATGTCGGGCCGGACATGAATGACATTCATATCACCTACTGCATGATCGGACGGTCTTATTTCACATGCAGCAGTCTGCCGAGCTGCACTGTGTGCGGCCGCTGCAGCCCGTCTGTGTGCGCTCAGACATGGCTGTCCGGCCCCCATATGATCATGTCTGTATATACATATCATCAGCATGTCATACAAGTGTGCTCTCCCCCTGCACCCTGTGTTGGGGTGGGGAGCACACGCAGGCCACAGCTGTCTGGATGACGAGATCATTCAAGAAGGAAGGGTGAGTGAAGGAAGCCACCAAGACCGCCAGACAACTCTGACGGACTTTATAGGCTTCAGTGGCTGCAACTGGAGAAATTGTGCAAAGTGCAACTTTTATCTGTTGCATCACCAGTTATACAGTTTCACAAGTGAAGTGGACATGGGAGAGAGGGATTTTCATGCAACAAATCAAATCCAAGCTTGCATCTCCCATGTGCCTTCTGGCAAACTGTAGCTGGACTTTCACATCTTTTTAAGAAAATCCTTCTCTGTGCCACTCCACCATGAAGCTGTATAACTGGTAATGCAACAGTTAAAAGTTGCACTGTGCTCAGTTTCTACAGTCGCAGCCACAGAAACCTAAAACTTGTCATGGCTTCCCTTAATCAGCTCTTTCTTGCACTGTCACTCAGTTTTTGAGTACTGCCTCCCCTAGGCAGATTTACCATACAGTTTGGAGATAATATCCCAATTTGACGGTACCAAGTGGTTCAGTAAACTTGATGCATCCTCAGTGTTCTGATGAATGAAGCTTGATGAGGCCAGTTCAAGACTGAGCACCTTTAACACACCCGAGGGGAGATACTGATTTCTTCACCCTCCATACAGGATTTTGTCAGCCCCAGAAGTCTACCACAAGACGATACACACAATATTCAAAAACATACCTGGAGTTACAACAGTGATGGATGATATTCTCGTGTGGAGATCAACAAAGAAAGATGCACAACTGAGACAAGTGCTTAATCAGACACGAGAAGTAAACCTGAAACTAAACAAGGACAAATGTGAGCTTTGTTGGAGATGTTATATCTGAAGATGCGGTGAATCCTGACCCAACAAAAATGTCAGTCATAGCAAATATGGGGAGACCTCAGAACATGAAGGAGCTGAGATGCTTCTTGGGGATGGTGACCTATCTTGCAAAGTTCATCTCAAGATTTTGTTGTATGGCTGGCGTGCCTGGCTGCCTTTTGTTTCTGTCTTCTGTTCTGTCTTTTGTTTTTCCTTCCAGGTGGTATGCGTTCAGGACTGAGTGGCTGTGTGGCTGAGTTAATTAGGACCTCACCCTGATCACCTGAAGCTTGTCATGTGCAGCTCGTCAGGACTCACAGCTGTGGTGCATCTTCATGGATTGGGGCATGGTTGCATTTAAGGCTGGAGTACACAGTGTGTATTTGCCAGAGACTCGACCTTGTGACCAGACGGGTGAGATCGTCGTCTAGAGAGCCATCTCATCATCATGGATGCAGAGACCGTACCAGGTTTGATGCCATGGTCTGTGAAAGAGGAGGGGGTGAGGTCTCACGCTCGTCAGCACACTTCCTGAGGTACTTTAGGTTTTGTGACTAACATTAGTACAATCAGTAAATGTGGTGTCCCTCACACCTTATTATATTGAGCTGTTATGTTAGTCGTTTAATCAGCTTCCACTGCAGTGGAGAATGTGAACTGGGTGTTCCATGCCTGCAGGGTGGGAAGCTGATTGGTGAATAAGCCAGGAAGTGTTTGCTGTTTATGTACACCTTTGAGTGGTCTCTCTGTGTGTGGAGTGGTGGACTCACATGATGGTTTCTTCTTTCACAGACTCGGTTGGTCGCGGCCACCTGGGGGGTGTCGGCGGGGTCCTTGGGTCCGAACTGTTCTGGCTCCGGACCGTTTGTGCTGCTGGGAGCGCACCGCTATTCCACCACGCCAGACCGCGCACTCATTTGTTATATTGTAGCACTCACTGTTATGTTATTAAATTCTGTTATCCTTTGTACCGTGCTCTGCTTATTTTATGCTTGGGTCCTTTAAACGCTGGCCGGTCCTCCGCCCGCGTCCGACACATAACAGATTTTCCACAATAACAGCAGCACTTAGAATACTTCTGGAGCAAAATAATGAGATGTGGCAACATGAGCTAGAGAACTGCTTTCAGACACTGAAAAACATAATCATGACAGAGCCAGTATTGAGGTTCTGTGACCCAAAGAGGAACACAAGAATCTTAGCAGACACTTTACAGCACGGCTTAGGAGCTGTTCTTCTGCAAATGTATGAGGAAACCTGGCAACCAGTGGCCTACGCAACCAGGGTCTTGACAAGCGCAGAGGTCAGTTATGCACAGATCAAGAAAGAACTGCTTGCCACAACCTATGTATGTGAATGTTTCCATCAATATGTATATGGGCAAGCAGTTGAAGTGGAAACTGACCACAAACCTTTGGCCGTCATCATGTCCAAGCCACTCGCTGATTGTGCAATGAGGATACAGCGCATGCTGATAAGGTTGCGGAAATATGATGTGAAGATGACTTACACCCCTGGAAAGTACATGTATGCTGCATATGCTCTGTCAAGAGCAGTGGACAAGCAAGAGAGACTTGATGATGAAAAATGTGCTGATATTCAAGCGTATGTTGACATGGCAATGTCATCACTTCCTGTCTCAACTGAAAGAACAGAACAGACTAGAAAAGAGACCGAAAAGGATGAAACAATGAAAGAGCTCAAAAGATCTCCATAGGTCAAGTACATCCTGGAAAATTGGTAATTAGAATTTGAAATATTCAAATCTAGAAAACTGGACAATTTTGTAGGCATTTTGTGGATTCTGAATGAGCTCAGATTGATATGCTCAAAGTGGGATTTCTAGTGGGGTCAACCGGTACAAAGGTCGATGACCTCTCAAGGTCATCAGACAGATACAGTTTGGCAAATGGCAGATTTGGAATCAGCACACCCAAATTGACAAAGTAAGACTATTTGCCAACTTTTTCTCACATTTGCCTGCAGGTGTCAACATTTACAATTTTGCCACCAGTTTATAATCAAAAGAGGACAGCCTGAACACAAAAGTGAATGTCCACTACATAGACTACAAATACAAAACCAAACTGTCAGATGTTGATGACATTGTGTTTAAAGGCGACAGATTTGTTATTCCAACCTCAATGCACAACGACGTGCTGAAAAACATACACAAAGGGCACTTGGGGGAAGAAAAATGCAAACGCAGAGCACGTGAGGTTTTGTATTCCAGTGAACCAAGACCCAGCCTCGTGTGAAATATGTTTGACGTATCAACCTCAACAACAAGCAGAGCCACTTACTGACACATCCTGTGCCCGATAGACCATTTGAAAGAGTGGGAGCAGATCTGTTTGACTGTAATGGTAAAAACCACATCGTAGTACCAGATTACTTTTCAAACTATCAAGAAGTTGCAACACTCCAGACAACACGTAGCAAAGTGGTCATTACATTCCTGAAAACAGTCTTTGCAAGACATGGTGTGTCAAGCAAGCTGGTCCACTGAGACAATGTGGACAATGGTCAACAGTAGAGAATTTGTTGACTTTGCTAGTGAATAGGGGTTCGAACATAACATCCGGCTGACATTATTGTAGATGAAATGGTCTCATAAAGCTCTCAGTGAAGGTTGTCCAAGGTGTCATGAAGAAAGCACACGATTGAAAGGCATTTTTTTTTTATCAGAGTTTAATGATCTATCAAAGTGCACTACTGCAGAATGGCCAATCACCAGCTCAGATGTAGATGGGATGATGCACAAGCACAAACCAGTACAGGAGCACCTGTTGACATAGAAAAATCAGAGAAAAGCAGGAAAAAAAAAAAAAACAGCAACATGAATAAACGTTTGTGGTTGAACTGAGTTAAGAAAAAAGTGAAAGAAGAAAATTTTTTGTTATGGTGTTGTGTTCAGTTTTAAAGAAATGTCTTTTTTCTTTAAAAAAAAAAAGGGGGGGGGGCGGGGGAGATGTACTGTTATGTGTGGTAAACTACAGTACCCAGCATGCTTAGTTAGGGCTGGATCAGATGACCCTGAACCATCCCTTAGTTATGCTGCTATAGACGTAGACTGCTGGGGGGTTCCCATGATGCACTGTTTCTTTCTCTTTTTGCTCTGTATGCACCACTCTGCATTTAATCATTAGTGATTGATCTCTGCTCCCCTCCACAGCATGTCTTTTTCCTGGTTCTCTCCCTCAGCCCCAACCAGTCCCAGCAGAAGACTGCCCCTCCTGAGCCTGGTTCTGCTGGAGGTTTCTTCTGTTAAAAGGGAGTTTTTCCTTCCCACTGTAGCCAAGTGCTTGCTCACAGGGGGTCGTTTGACCGTTGGGGTTTTACATAATTATTGTATGGCCTTGCCTTACAATATAAAGCGCCTTGGGGCAACTGTTGTTGTGATTTGGCGCTATATAAATAAAATTGATTGAATTGAATGATGTTTAGGGGAAAGTTATTGCAGAAAGCAAAATTGCACATAAATGTAGAGAGAAACTCACATTGACCGTCTCTGAGCCTTTATTAAACGCACCACCAAGCATAACAATGCCATTACAAAATTCAGAGGTGTAGTATGTCAATGGTTCACAAACTTCAGAGCAACACTGTAAAAGTGTGAGTCCCCAAAGACTTTTTAAGTGAAATGTTAAAGGGCATATCTCACTCCACTCAACACCATCTATTAAAAAAAATAATATACCACATTATAAGTCATTACTTCCAACTCTTTAACTTGTGTGAATCCTGATAAAGCTGATAAAAGTCAAATAAGCCAGACTGCGTCTGAAAAATGGACAACAGAGTGACAGCCATTTTGATCCATAATCATGATGTAACGTCAGGCACAGACCTGTCTGAAAGTCACTCCACCTGTGTCCTGAATCTGTAGTTAGAACCATGTTTTGAAGACCATTCTCAGGCTGTGCTAGGCTTCACTTCTATAGTCTGTCCCAGAGAGACAAACAAACAAAAAAACCTGTTGGGAAAGTGTAGTGACACGGACCCACAACAGGGGGCGTAAATAAACGGACAATGGATGAGCCAAAAAAAAAAAACCCAACAATTTACTGTTGTGAATGTGCACAGTGAAATACAGACAATCACACATCTTGAATTCAGTCAATATACAAGGGTGACGTGTGGGCAGGCTCGAGGATAGAAGACGTCTGTCCAGAGAAGAGCCGGGTCCCACACAATTTCCACTGCCAACAGATCTGAAGCACACTGGAGCCGCCAAGTCCTGAGTCCCCAGGTGGCCACCGTCTCCAGCTGTCAGACCTGGTACTGCTGGCAGGAGGCAGAAACAGTTAATGGTGGGTGTGTGTGTACACACCCAGTAAAACAGTCAGCAAATGATCTCTCCTTTATCGGGTGGGAAAAACACCTCCGCCTCTGAAATAAGTACACAGTTTATGCAGAGTCAATTTCCTACGTATTGAAGTTCGGAGTGAGAAGTGAAATCCGTCACTCCTCCACCATCCGCGAACCCAGCCTCCAGGTGAAAGTAGCGAGCAAGACACCTGCAAACAGTTCAACAAACACGAGAGAGAGTAACGTGTGTTCGGCACCACAACGGCTGAGTATTTTACCTAGAAGGTAGACGATATCTCGGCAGCGAGGTGGCGCTGCTGCCCGGCTTTTATGGTGATGATGGTGATGAGTGACAGCTGGTGTTGATGATGAGTGACAGCTGTCACTCCCGGTTGCTCCTGCGAGGCTGTTGCGTCCCCTCGTGCCTGAAGCCTGCACTTCAGGCAGGGCGCCCTCTGGTGGTGGGCCAGCAGTACCTCCTCTTCAGTGGCCCACACAACAGGACCCCCCCCCCCTCAACGGGCGCCTCCTGGTGCCCAACCCGGCTTGTCGGGGTGACGGTCGTAGAAGTCGGCCAGGAGGGCCGGGTCCAGGATGAAGCTCCTCTTCACCCAGGAGCGTTCTTCGGGTCCATACCCCTCCCAGTCCACCAAATACTGGAATCCCCAACCCTTACGATGGACGTTCAGGAGCCTGCGAACAGTCCAGGCAGGCTCCCCGTCGATGATCCGGGCAGGAGGCAGCGCCGGTCCGGGGGTGCAGAGGGGTGAAACGTGGTGCGGCTTGATGCGTGACACATGGAAGACCGGGTGGATCCGCAGTGAAGCTGGGAGTTGTAACTTCACTGCGGCAGGACTGAGGATCTGGAGGATTCTGAACGGTCCGATGTAGCGGTCTTTCAATTTTGGTGATTCCACCTGTAAGGGGATGTCCTTGGTGAAAAGCCATACCTCCTGCACAGGCTGGTATGCAGGGGCCGGGGAATGCCGGCGGTCTGCATGGGCCTTGGCCCTCGGCCCTCGTCCGGGCCTTCAGCAGGGCAGAGCGGGCGGTGCGCCACACCAGATGGCATCTGCGAAGGTGGGCCTGGACCGAGGCGCACCGACCTCTCCCTCCACCACTGGGAACAATGGGGGCTGGTACCCCAAACACACCTCAAATGGGGAGAGGCCGGTAGCAGAGGACACTTGGCTGTTATGAGCGTACTCGATCCAGGCCAGATGGTCACTCCAGGCCGCTGGGTGCGCGGAGATCAAGCAGCGGAGGGCCTGTTCAAGTTCCTGGTTCGCCCGCTCTGCCTGTCCATTCGTCTGTGGATGATACCCGGACGAGAGGCTCACGGTGGCCCCCAGTTCCCTGCAGAAACTCCTCCAGACTTGAGAGGAGAACTGAGGACCACGATCCGAGACAATGTCAGTTGGTATCCCATGCAGACGTACAACGTGGTGGACCAGGAGGTCTGCGGTCTCCTGGGCTGTTGGGAGCTTCGGGAGGGCCACGAAGTGGGCCACCTTGGAGAATCGGTCCACTACCGTGAGGATGGTCATCATGCTCTGGGACGGCGGGAGATCCGTGACAAAATCCAGGCCGATGTGTGACCGGGGCGATGAGGCACCGGAAGCGGCAGGAGGAGTCCTTGAGTCTTCTTGTGGTACGCCTTGCCCCTGGCACAGGTGGTACAGGCCTGGAAGTATTCCCAGACGTCGGCCTCCATGGACGCCCACCAGAAGTGCTGCCGGACCACTGCCACGGTTCTTCCCACCCCCGGGTGACAGAAGAACGTGGAACCATGGCAGAAGTCCAGGACTGCAGCTCTGGCTTCTGGTGGGACGTATAGTCGGTTCTTCGGGCTGGTCCCGGGTCCGGGCTCCGTGGCAGGGCCTCCCGGATGGTCTTCTCCACGTCGCAGGTGAGGGTGGCCACGATAGTGGACTCGGGGATGATTGGTTCCGGAGGATCTGACAGCTCAGTTTTGACTTCCTCTTCATGTACCCGGGACAAGGCGCCGGATCTCTGGTTCTTGGTCCCGGGGCGGAAGGTGATCTGGAAGTCAAAATGCCCGAAGAACAGTGACCAGCGGGCTTGCCTGGGGTTCAGACGCTTGGCGGTCCGGATGTACTCCAGGTTCCGATGGTCCGTGAAAACCGCGAATAGCACCGCAACTCTCTCCAACAGGTGTCTCCACTCCTCAAGCGCCTCTTTCACCGCAAGGAGTTCCCGATTGCCCACGTCATAGTTCCACTCTGCTGGGGTCAACCTGCAGGAAAATAGGCACAAGGGTGGAGGACCTTATCGGACTCCCCGCTCTGGGACAGCACGGCTCCTATCCCTGAGTCAGAGGCATCCACTTCAACCACGAACTGGCGGCTAGGGTCGAAAACCGACGTTTCAACTTCCTAAACGCGGCTTCGCACCGATCCGACCAGGTGAAGGGGACTTTGGAGGAGGTCAGGGCTGTCAAGGGGCTAACCACCTGACTGTAGCCCTTAATGAACCTCCTGTAGAAATTCGCAAAGCCGAGGAACTGTTGCAGCTTCCTACGGCTTGTCGGTTGGGGCCAATCTCTCACCGCCGCAACCTTGGCCGGATCAGGGGAGACGGAGTTGGAGGAGATTATAAACCCCAGGAAGGACAAAGAAGTGCAGTGGAACTCGCACTTCTCGCCCTTCACAAACAGCCAGTTCTCCAACAACCGCTGCAGGACCTGACGTACATGCTTTACATGAGTCTCAGGATCCGGGGAAAAGATGAGTATATCGTCCAGGTATACAAAGACGAATTGTGCAGGAAGTCCTGCAATACATCGTTTACCAAAGCTTGAAACGTCGCGGGGGTGTTGGTGAGGCCAAACGGCATGACCAGGTACTCAAAATGACCTAATGGGGTGTTAAATGCCGTCTTCCATTCGTCTCCCTTCCGGATCCGAACCAGATGGTACGCATTCCTAAGATCTAGTTTGATATTGGCTCCATGCAGGGGCGTGAACACTGAATCCAACAGGGGCAACGGGTATCGGTTGCGAACCGTAATCTCGTTCAGCCCTCTGTAATCAATGCATGGACGGAGTCCGCTGTCTTTCTTGCCCACAAAAAAGAAATCAGGCAGCTAACAAGTCCCGGATGTAGGTCTCCATTGATTCGTGCTCTGGATGTGAGCGGTTGTACAGCCTGCTGGACGGGTACTCAACGCCCGGGATCAGATCAATGGCGCAATCGTACGGACGGTGCCGGGGGAGAGTGAGTGCCAGATCTTTGCTGAAGACGTCAGCAAGATTGTGGTACTCCTCAGGCACCACCGTCAGATTGAGGGGGACTTTAACCTCCTCAAACCGGGGGGAACCGAGGATCCTAAACACTCCCGGTGGCAGGTTTCACTCCACTGAGCCACAACCCCAGATGGCCAATCAATCAGGGCGCCCTCTGGTGATTGTGTTTTATCATCCATGGGAAGCCCAAAATTACGCGGGAGGTAGAAGGAATTACATAAAACTCAATCTCCTCCCGATGATTCCCATACACTACCAGAATTACTGGTTGTGTCTTGTGTGTAATTAAGGGAAGAAGGGTGCCATCTAGTGCTCATACCTTCAATGGTGAAGGGAGCGCCACTAGAGGGAGCCCTACTTCCCTTGCCCATCTGCTGTCCAGCAGATTCCCTTCTGACCCCGTGTCCACCAGTGCTGGGGCTTGAAGGGTTAGATCCCGACTCAGGATCGTAACTGGGAGACGTGCGGATATGTGCCTTGGGGCAACTGTTTGTTGTGATTTGGCGCTATATAAGAAAAAAGTTGATTGATTGATTGATATGCATGTGTGTCCCACGTGAATTTCTTGGCCCACCCTTAGCCCAGTTTCTAAGGGCGGGCATTGGTGTTTAACCGCTTGGGGCACCTGTTTGAACTCCCTCACAAACCCAGTATATGTCGTTAGGAGCCGTGAATTCTGCTCCCAGAGCGCCGTAGCCCAGGCGCGTGACTCACCTCGAAGCAAATTAATCACATAAGCCACCCGGCTGGAGTCTGACGCGTACATGACGGGACGCTGTGCAAAGACGAGCGAACACTGCATCAAGAAGTCTGCGCACGTCTCCACACAGCCTCCATATGGCTCCGGGGGACTTATGTATGCTTCAGGGGACGGTGGGGGGGGGAGGGGGGGGGTTCGTTGAACGACCATTGGAATGTCTATATTTGGCACCAGGACAGCAGGAGGAGGAGCTGCAGCCGCGCCCTGTGTGCGCGCTTCCACCTGAGCGCTGAGAGCCTCCATCCTATGATTGAGTATGATGTTCTGCTCGGTCATTAAATCCAACCGAGCAGTGAAGGCAGTGAGGATTTGCTGCAACTCACCTACCACGTCTCCTGCTGGTGCCCATGCACCCTGCTCTTCCATTGGTTGTTCAACCGATGGTTGACGCCCCTCGGAATCCATGGCGTTGGCCGAGATATCCTGTTGGGAAAGTCTAGTGACACGGACCCACAACAGGGGGCGTAAATGAACTGACAATGGATGAGCCAAAAAAACAACAATTTACTGTTGTGAATATGCACAACGAAATACAGACAATCACAGATCTTGAATTCAGTCAATATACAAGGGTGACGTGTGGGCAGGCTCGAGGATAGAAGATGTCTGTCCAGAGAAGAGCCGGGTCCCACACGATTTCCACTGCCAACGGATCTGAAGCACACCGGAGCCGCCAAGTCCTGACTCCCCAGGTGGCCACCGTCTCCAGCTGTCAGCCTGGTACTGCTGGCAGGAGGCAGAAACAGTTAATGGTGGGTGTGTGTGTACACACCAGAGTCAATTTCCTACTTATTGAAGTTCGGAGTGAGTGAAATCCACCATCCGCGAACCCAGCCTCCAGCTAAAAGTAGCGAGCAAGACACCTGCAAACAGTTCAACAAACATGAGCGAGAGTAACGTGCGTTCGGCACCACAACGGCTGAGTATTTTACCTAGAAGGTAGACGATATCTCGGCAGCGAGGTGGAGCTGCTGCCCGGCTTTTATGGTGATGGTGGTGATGAGTGACAACTGGTGCTGATGATGAGTGACAGCTGTCACTCCTGGTTGCTCCTGCGAGGCGGTTGCGCCCCCTCATGCCTGAAGCCCGCACTTCAGGCAGGGCGCCCTCTGGTGGTGGGCCAGCAGTACCTCCTCTTCAGTGGCCCACACAACAAAACCATCCCACTTTCATCCCCAAAACATTTTCTTTGGAAAATTTATCCACCTAATAAATATCACTAGTCATGTGTCTACATCCTCGTAAAAGACGCATTTTAGCCATTTTGACGTATTCACTGTCAAAGTCCACTTCGAGGGGCGTTACCCTACATGATGTCATCAGTCCACCTTCCTCACAGCTTCATGCTAAATTCCCCATGTTTATGAACTAATTTCTCAGGGCACATGGCACCAAAAATAAAACACGGTACATCAGTATTCCCATAACAGTCAGTTAATTTGACATGTTATTTACTAGTGATATGCACTTTAAAGTACGTCTCACACAATTCTGTTGAATCAAATCAAATCAATTTTATTTATATAACACCAAATCACAACAAACAGTTGCCCCAAGGCGCTTTATATTGTAAGGCAAAAGCCATACAATAATTACAGAAAAACCCCAACGGTCAAAACGACCCCCTGTGAGCAAGCGACTTGGCGACAGTGGGAAGGAAAAACTCCCTTTTAACAGGAAGAAACCTCCAGCAGAACCAGGCTCAGGGAGGGGCAGTCTTCTGCTGGGACTGGTTGGGGCTGAGGGTTAAAGGTTCATTTTATGGGTTGGTTCACCAGGTGACACAAGAGAACATCAATAATGCATTTTCAGGCAAATTTAGCACCCCTAGTGGTCACTGCTTGTAACGTTTGTTTATATATATATATGTAGCCGGCACGTCCCTCATGTCCAGCTACACTGTGTTGTGTTCAGGTGCTGACTCAAACAGGGAACACTGGCACGACTTGAAGAGCTCAGGTTTATTCTCCCCCAGTCAAGCTCAGTGCAGACTGCATTCGAGTCTGTAACAATGGAACATGTGGAAAACATAGCTTTGACATCCTTTGCTTGCCTCTACTGGTGGTTGGCTCTCACTGCGGTATTGTATCACTTCCTGTTCCGGAGCACAGCGGTGTTTTGCTGTATCTGTTAGCTGTTTAATCTGCGCAGTTAGATTGATCTAGTTACTTAGATAATGATTTGTTTCACAGTGTTATCTTCACGTGCCTTAACTAAAGTACTCCCTCTGCTGAATCACCTCTAAATTATTTACACGTTATTCACTTTGCGTGTTTTTAGGAATCCGCTAGCTTAGCGCAGCTACTAGCTCTTAGCCGGTTTAGCATGGCGGCTTCTCCTGTCTCTCCCGCACTTTTCTGCTCTGGGTGTGAAATGTTTAGTTATTCTTCGGCCGCCTTTAGTAGTAATGGTACTTGTAATAAGTGTAGCTTATTCGTAGCTTTGGAGGCCAGGCTGGGTGAATTGGAGACTCGGCTCCGCACCGTGGAAAATTCTACAGCTAGCCAGGCCCTGTAGTCGGTGCGGACCAAGGTAGCTTAGCCGCCGTTAGTTCCCTTCCAGCAGATCCCGAGCAGCCGGGAAAGCAGGCCGACTGGGTGACTGTGAGGAGGAAGCGTAGCCCTAAACAGAAGCCCCGTGTACACCACCAACCCGTTCACATTTCTAACCGTTTTTCCCCACTCGGCGACACACCCGCCGAGGAACAAACTCTGGTTATTGGCGACTCTGTTTTGAGAAATGTGAAGTTAGCGACACCAGCAACCATAGTCAATTGTCTTCCGGGGGCCAGAGCAGGTGACATGGAAGGAAATTTGAAACTGCTGGCTAAGGCTAAGCGTAAATTTGCTAAGATTGTAATTCACGTTGGCAGTAATGACACCCAGTTACGCCAATCGGAGGTCACTAAAATTAACACTGAATCGGTGTGTAACTTTGCAAAAACAATGTCGGACTCTATAGTTTTCTCTGGGCCCCTCCCCAATCGGACCGGGAGTGACATGTTTAGCCGCATGTTCTCCTTGAATTGCTGGCTGTCTGAGTGGTGTCCAAAAAATGAGGTGGGCTTCATAGATAATTGGCAAAGCTTCTGGGGAAAACCTGGTCTTGTTAGGAGAGACGGCATCCATCCCACTTTGGATGGAGCAGCTCTCATTTCTAGAAATCTGGCCAATGTTCTTAAATCCTCCAAACCGTGACTATCCAGGGTTGGGACCAGGAAGCAGAGTTGTAGTCTTACACACCTCTCTGCAGCTTCTCTCCCCCTGCCAACCCCTCATTACCCCATCCCCGTAGAGACGGTGCCTGCTCCCAGACCACCAATAACCAGCAAAAATCTATTTAAGCATAAAAATTCAAAAAGAAAAAATAATATAGCACCTTCAACTGCACCACAGACTAAAACAGTTAAATGTGGTCTATTAAACATTAGGTCTCTCTCTTCTAAGTCCCTGTTAGTAAATGATATAATAATTGATCAACATATTGATTTATTCTGCCTTACAGAAACCTGGTTACAGCAGGATGAATATGTTAGTTTAAATGAGTCAACACCCCCGAGTCACACTAACTGCCAGAACGCTCGTAGCACGGGCCGAGGCGGAGGATTAGCAGCAATCTTCCATTCCAGCTTATTAATTAATCAAAAACCCAGACAGAGCTTTAATTCATTTGAAAGCTTGACTCTTAAGTCTTGTCCATCCAAATTGGAAGTCCCAAAAACCAGTTTTATTTGTTGTTATCTATCGTCCTCCTGGTCGTTACTGTGAGTTTCTCTGCGAATTTTCAGAACTTTTGTCTGACTTAGTGCTTAGCTCAGATAAGATAATTATAGTGGGCGATTTTAACATCCACACAGATGCTGAGAATGACAGCCTCAACACTGCATTTAATCTATTATTAGACTCAATTGGCTTTGCTCAAAATGTAAATGAGTCCACCCACCACTTTAATCATATCTTAGATCTTGTTCTGACTTATGGTATGGAAATTGAAGACTTAACAGTATTCCCTGAAAACTCCCTTCTGTCTGATCATTTCTTAATAACATTTACATTTACTCTGATGGACTACCCAGCAGTGGGGAATAAGTTTCATTACACTAGAAGTCTTTCAGAAAGCGCTGTAACTAGGTTTAAGGATATGATTCCTTCTTTATGTTCCCTAATGCCATATACCAACACAGTGCAGAGTAGCTACCTAAACTCTGTAAGTGAGATAGAGTATCTTGTCAATAGTTTTACATCCTCACTGAAGACAACTTTGGATGCTGTAGCTCCTCTGAAAAAGAGAGCTTTAAATCAGAAGTGCCTGACTCCGTGGTATAACTCACAAACTCGCAGCTTAAAGCAGATAACCCGTAAGTTGGAGAGGAAATGGCGTCTCACTAATTTAGAAGATCTTCACTTAGCCTGGAAAAAGAGTCTGTTGCTCTATAAAAAAGCTCTCCGTAAAGCTAGGACATCTTACTACTCATCACTAATTGACGAAAATAAGAACAACCCCAGGTTTCTTTTCAGCACTGTAGCCAGGCTGACAAAGAGTCAGAGCTCTATTGAGCCGAGTATTCCTTTAACTTTAACTAGTAATGACTTCATGACTTTCTTTGCTAATAAAATTTTAACTATTAGAGAAAAAATTACTCATAACCATCCCAAAGACGTATCATTATCTTTGGCTGCTTTCAGTGATGCCGGTATTTGGTTAGACTCTTTCTCTCAGATTGTTCTGTCTGAGTTATTTCATTAGTTACTTCATCCAAACCATCAACATGTCTATTGGACCCCATTCCTACCAGGCTGCTCAAGGAAGCCCTACCATTATTTAATGCTTCGATCTTAAATATGATCAATCTATCTTTATTAGTTGGCTATGTACCACAGGCTTTTAAGGTGGCAGTAATTAAACCATTACTTAAAAGCCATCACTTAAACTCAGATAAAACTGAAGTTATTGTACTTGGCCCCACAAATCTTAGAAGCATGGTGTCTAACCAGATCGTTACTCTGGATGGCATTTCCTGATCTCTAGTAATACTGTGAGAAATCTTGGAGTCATTTTTGATCAGGATATGTCATTCAAAGCGCATATTAAACAAATATGTAGGACTGCCTTTTTGCATTTACGCAATATCTCTAAAATCAGAAAGGTCTTGTCTCAGAGTGATGCTGAAAAACTAATTCATGCACTTATTTCTTCTAGGCTGGACTATTGTAATTCATTATTATCAGGTTGTCCTAAAAGTTCCCTAAAAAGCCTTCAGTTGGTTCAGAATGCTGCAGCTAGAGTACTGACGGGGACTAGCAGGAGAGAGCATATCTCACCCGTGTTGGCCTCTCTTCATTGGCTTCCTGTTAATTCTAGAATAGAATTTAAAATTCTTCTTCTTACTTATAAGGTTTTGAATAATCAGGTCCCATCTTATCTTAGGGACCTCGTAGTACCATATTACCCCATTAGAGCGCTTCGCTCTCAGACTGCGGGCTTACTTGTAGTTCCTAGGGTTTGTAAGAGTAGAATGGGAGGCAGAGCCTTCAGCTTTCAGGCTCCTCTCCTGTGGAACCAGCTCCCAATTCAGATCAGGGAGACAGATACCCTCTCTACTTTTAAGATTAGGCTTAAAACTTTCCTTTTCGCTAAGGCTTATAGTTAGGGCTGGATCGGGTGACCCTGGACCATCCCTTGGTTATGCTGCTTTAGACGTAGACTGTGGGGGGGTTCCCATGATGCACTGTTTCTTTCTCTTTTTGCTCCGTATGCATCACTCTGCATTTAATCATTAGTGATCGATCTCTGCCCGCCTTCACGGCATGCCTTTTTCCTGGTTCTTTCCCTCAGCCCCAACCAGTCTCAGCAGAAGACTGCCCCTCCCTGAGCCTGGGTCTGCTGGAGGTTTCTTCCTGTTAAAAGGGAGTTTTTCCTTCCCACTGTGGCCAAGTGCTTGCTCAAGGGGGTCGTTTTGACCGTTTGGGTTTTTCATAATTATTGTATGGCCTTGCCTTACAATATGGAGCGCCTTGGGGCAACTGTTTGTTGTGATTTGGCGCTATATAAGAAAAAAGTTGATTGATTGATTGATCACTTGACCCAGCTATCTTAGCTAATTATAGGCCAATCTCCAACCTTCCTTTTCTCTCAAAAAGTCTTGAAAGGGTAGTTGTAAAACAGCTAACTGATCATCTGCAGAGGAATGGTCTATTTGAAGAGTTTCAGTCAGGTTTTAGAATTCATCATAGTACAGAAACAGCATTAGTGAAGGTTACAAATGATCTTCTTATGGCCTCAGACAGTGGACTCATCTCTGTGCTTGTTCTGTTAGACCTCAGTGCTGCTTTTGATACTGTTGACCATAAATGTTATTACAGAGATTAGAGCATGCCATAGGTATTAAAGGCACTGCACTGCGGTGGTTTGAATCATATTTATCTAATAGATTACAATTTGTTCATGTAAATGGGGAATCTTCTTCACAGACTAAGGTTAATTATGGAGTTCCACAAGGTTCTGTGCTAGGACCAATTTTATTCACTTTATACATGCTTCCCTTAGGCAGTATTATTAGACGGCATTGCTTAAATTTTCATTGTTACGCAGACGATACCCAGCTTTATCCATCCATGAAGGCAGAGGACACACACCAATTAGCTAAACTGCAGGATTGTCTTACAGACATAAGGACATGGATGACCTCTAATTTCCTGCTTTTAAACTCAGATAAAACTGAAGTTATTGTACTTGGCCCCACAAATCTTAGAAACATGGTGTCTAACCAGATCCTTACTCTGGATGGCATTACCCTGACGTCTAGTAATACTGTGAGAAATCTTGGAGTCATTTTTAATCAGGATATGTCATTCAAAGCGCATATTAAACAAATATGTAAGACTGCTTTTTTGCATTTACGCAATATCTCTAAAATTAGAAAGGTCTTGTCTCAGAGTGATGCTGAAAAACTAATTCATGCATTTACTTCCTCTAGGCTGGACTATTGTAATTCATTATTATCAGGTTGTCCTAAAAGTTCCATGAAAAGCCTTCAGTTAATTCAAAATGCTGCAGCTAGAGTACTGACGGGGACTAGAAGGAGAGAGCATATCTCACCCATATTGGCCTCTCTTCATTGGCTTCCTGTTAATTCTAGAATAGAATTTAAATTCTTCTTCTTACTTATAAGGTTTTGAATAATCAGGTCCCATCTTATCTTAGGGACCTCATAGTACCATATCACCCCAATAGAGCGCTTCGCTCTCAGACTGCAGGCTTACTTGTAGTTCCTAGGGTTTGTAAGAGTAGAATGGGAGGCAGAGCCTTCAGCTTTCAGGCTCCTCTCCTGTGGAACCAGCTCCCAATTCAGATCAGGGAGACAGACACCCTCTCTACTTTTAAGATTAGGCTTAAAACTTTCCTTTTTGCTAAAGCTTATAGTTAGGGCTGGATCAGGTGACCCTGAACCATCCCTTAGTTATGCTGCTATAGACTTAGACTGCTGGGGGGTTCCCATAATGCATTGAGTGTTTCTTTCTCTTTTTGCTCTGTATGCACCACTCTGCATTTAATCATTAGTGATTGATCTCTGCTCCCCTCCACAGCATGTCTTTTTCCTGGTTCTCTCCCTCAGCCCCAACCAGTCCCAGCAGAAGACTGCCCCTCCCTGAGCCTGGTTCTGCTGGAGGTTTCTTCCTGTTAAAAGGGAGTTTTTCCTTCCCACTGTCGCCAAGTGCTTGCTCACAGGGGGTCGTTTTGACCTTTGGGGTTTTTACGTAATTATTGTATGGCCTTGCCTTACAATATAAAGCGCCTTGGGGCAACTGTTTGTTGTGATTTGGCACTATATAAATAAAACTGAATTGAATTGAATTAACAATATTGAGAGCAAAATAAATTTCTGGTCAAAGGTGCTTGATCCCCACATCAACAGACCTCCCCCAGTCGAGCTCAGTGCAGACTCCATTCGAGTCTAACTCAAAACATAAACGAAAAAAAACTCACAAATAACGAAATAAAACACAATACGAGGTCTGTCAATAAAGTATAGGTCCTTTTTATTTTTTTCAAAAACTATATGGATTTCATTCATATGTTTTTACGTCAGTCATGCTTGAACCCTTGTGCGCATGCGTGAGTTTTTCCACGCCTGTCGGTGACGTCATTCGCCTGTGAGCACTCCTTGTGGGAGGAGTCGTCCAGCCCCTCGTCGGAATTCCTTTGTCTGAGACGTTGCTGAGAGACTGGCGCTTTGTTTGATCAAAATTTTTTCTAAACCTGTGAGACACATCGAAGTGGACACGGTTCGAAAAATTAAGCTGGTTTTCGGTTTTAACGGCTGATGAGAGATTTTGAGGTGATACTGTCGCTTTAAGGACTTCCCACGGTGCGAGACGTCGCGCAGCGCTCCCAGGCGCCGTCGTCAGCCTGTTTCAAGCTGAAAACCTCCACATTTCAGGCTCTATTGATCCAGGACGTCGTGAGAGAACAGAGAAGTTTCAGAAGAAGTCGGTTTCAGCATTTTATCTGGATATTCCACTGTTAAAGGAGATTTTTTTAATGAAAGATATGTGGGCGGATTGCAGCGTCGGCTTGCAGCCGCCGCGACGCTCCGCCACAGGAAAAACACCTCCGTTGGAAGCCTTAAGGACAAGTTGGAACATGTCCAGCTGTTAAACAATTTCTCATATACTCACTCCACTGAAAGCCATCAAAAGCCGCCTGGATTTTACAAATGGTTATCAACACGGAGGTGTTTTTTCTGTGCCGCATACACATACCTCCCCCGCTCGAACTCAGTGCAGACTGACGAGGGACAGGAAATGACGCTTCATGTCCGTCAACAGCCAATAGGGGGAGTAAAACACAACCTAATACGTTGCTTTCAACACAATTGGAAGAAACTTGGAAACAAAAATAATAATAATAAAAAGGATTTTGGTAAAATTTATATCCTTTAGCCACAGAATAAAAATGAAAAATAATAACAATAATAAAATAAAACAAACAAACAACAAAAAAAAACTCCAGTGTCATTTACTACATCTGTTACATATATATATATATATATATATATATATATATATATATATAAGTTTGAAAACCATTATTGGACTAATTATCTTCCAACAAATTTTTGTCCGATAATGTGGTAAGCAAAGGTGAACAGATGTATAGTTCTACTCTCCTCAAACAGAGATGAGCTGCTTCTAGAAGAAACCACTCTATCCTCTGCAAGCAAAGGAGAAGTGGTCACCAAAAAGAAAAAATAAACTGATACACAACCAATATCACCCAAGTCATCCAGAGGCATACATTTTTAACTTATGGTTCAAATTTTAACCAAACTTATTTCAGACAAGTTAATTAAATTAACATCACTTCTGAAGTTTTATAAAGTGAAAATATCAGATATATGTTTTAGTTTTAAAGTAATGCGCTAATTTTTAAGGTTTTAGTGTGGACATGCTGTGTCCAGGTGCATTATGGGTGATAGGGTAATCTCAGTATGTTCAGGACAGGAGAAATACATTGAGACACTCTGATCAGGACAACAGCATTAAACTCTAGTGCCTAAAACTCTCGTGAATATATTCTCTGGGTTTATAGACATTGTTATTCTGTTTGCTTTTCCACACATCTTAAATGTAGCAAGTAGCAACACAGATTATCTGGAATTTTGTGTTTGCATGTTTTCAAGGTCTCTACTGCCATCTACTGGCCAGTAGTGTTCATGGCAGTATTCAGACTGAAGCTGGGCAGACACTGTACCAACTGCACCGTGTAAAAGTTCAGAGCGCCCGATTTATGTTCTCACACACATTGTACGTTCAAAAACTACACGTCGGACTCGTGTTTCCAGAAGCAAAACATAAACAGAAGCTTTTTTTTTCAAACTTAATTTACAAAAACTCTCGATGGGAGACATCAAAGTTTAAAAACAAAACAAAACAAAAAACAAAAACCATTACAAGACAGGTCTGCGGTGTTTGCGCAGGCACAGTGCGAGAGTTTGGACGCTTGTAGCACTTCATCAGCGGGATACCCTCACGACGGCCGACCAAAATATCAAACAGGTTTGATTTTCATCTGACCATACGACTGGCGATCAGGAGGTGGTCATGAGATGTTAAATGCAGCTCGTTACTCCATGTATACTAAACGATGCAGGATGCGCGATTAACCTGTAACTCGGTGTGATCCAAAAAATTCTCGCACAAATGAAAAATCAGCTGAAAAAGGGCCAAAACTCGCACTGGCACCAGTAGATCATGGCAGTGTTCTATTTATTTTGACACAGGTTATATCAGACGGTTATCTTGGCTTTTTTTTTTTTTTGAAAATGCCTTTTTTTTTTTTTACAAATAAAAAATGACATATTTTGCAAAAGTACATTTATCTGTAAACACCAACACACGACACACCTCACGTGAACGTGTGAATGAATTAACCAATCAGTGTAGCGGAGTCACATTTTACCCAGAATGCCATCTGTCTGTGTTTGTTACAAAACTTCAGAATTAGTGCATTATTCAACATTAAAAGATATATGTTATATCTTAACTTTTCACAAATGACAGAATTGACATTAATGGAGTTATTCTATCAGTATTCATTTTCTTTATACATCAAACTATAACTCAGCACTGCTTTATTTTCCAAGACCTCGGCCTGATGGAAGCACTGTAATTGAATAGAGAGCTTTCTGGCTCATCCCAGTTGTGTCTGTGCTGAAAGCAGGTAGGAAACTGGAGCTTCCAACAGGGGACAGGACCCTGAAAGACAAAAGTACTGATTCATTGTTTGGGTCTGTTGTTGCTTTTGATGCTTCTAAAAGTGATTGTGGTGTTAAAACTCAAAATCAGCTTGTTAGTAGTTGCAAGTGTACCGGAGACAATACTGGAAGTTATCGATTATCTGTAACTTCTGATACATTTTTGAATGGTTTATCGTTTTATCTTTATCGAAGATAACTTTTCAGTTATCTGATTATCTGTTATTGAAGTTAATTTTTTCGTTATCTGTGCCCACCACTGGTCAGTTAACACAGTTCGTCACTACAAGTGCAAGTTAAAACTCTACCATGCAAAGCGAAAGCCATACATCAGTAACATCTAGAAACATCGCCGCCTTCTCTGGGCCCGAGCTCATTTGAAATGGACAGATGCAAAGTGGAAAAGTGTGCTGTGGTCTGATAAGTCCACATTTCAAATTGTTTTTGGAAATCATGGACGTCATGTCCTCCAGACAAAAGAGGAAAAAGACCATCCAGATTGTTACGAGCGCTAAGTTTAAAAGCCAGCATCTGTGATGTTATGGGGGTGTGTTAGTGCCCATGCCATGGGCAACTTACACATCTGTGATGGCACCATCAATGCTGAAAGGTACATCCAGATTTTGGAGCAACACATGCTGCCATCCAAGCAATGTCTTTTTCAGGGATGTCCCTGCTTATTTCAGCAAGACAATGCCAAGCCACATTCTGCACGTGTTACAACAGCGTGGCTTCATAGTAAAAGAGTGCGGGTACTAGACTGGCCTGCCTGCAGTCCAGACCTGTCACCAATTGAAAATGTGTGGCACATTATGAAGAGCAAAATACGACAATGGAGACCCCGGACTGTTGAACAACTGAAGTCGTACATCAAGCAAGAATGGGAAAGAATTCCACCTACAAAGCTTCAACAATTAGTGTCCTCAGTTCCCAAATGCTTATTGAGTGTTGTTAGAAGGAAAGGTGATGTAACACAGCGGTAAACATACTACTGTCCCAGCTTTTTTGAAATGTGTTGCAGGCATCCATTTCAAAATGAGCAAATATTTGCACAAAAACAATAAAGTTTATCAAATTGAATATTAAATATCTTGTCTTTGTGGTGTATTCAATTGAATATAGGTTGAAGAATACAAATCATTGTTTTGATTTTATTTACATTTCACAACCCCAAGTACAACGTCATTGGAATTGGGGTTGTAGTATAAGGCCTAATTCTTATTAGATGTTAAATGATAAAAAAAAAAAAAAAAGTAAAGTAAATGGTATTCACTCATATTTGTTTTCCTCCTTTGGGGAAAAGAAAGCATGTAAAAAAAAAAAAACCCTCAACTTTTGAAACAGTTTTACTTAAGTAAAAAAACAAACAACAAAACATTAAGTTTTTTATACAGAACTTTAGTTTTCAATATGTGAATGAATAAAAGGCTGTAATTTAAACAGTTTAAACAATTTGAACAATCACTAAGTCTGCAATGGAGTCACTTTTTTTATGATATGAAAGTACCCTGTGTACGCGGCCTTAAGCGAAAATCCCACCGCCTGCATTCATAATTTGAAAGCCCTTCATAAGGGCACTTAAAATGGCAAACTTAATTTATTTTTTTATTTTGGGTGTGACCTTTAGTGACTGCTGTCAAGCTCATGATGAGAAATTTACCCACGTTACAGTCTACAGTAGTGTTCAGAATAATAGTAGTGCTATGTGACTAAAAAGATTAATCCAGGTTTTGAGTATATTTCTTATTGTTACATGGGAAACAAGGTACCAGTAGATTCAGTAGATTCTCACAAATCCAACAAGACCAAGCATTCATTATATGCACACTCTTAAGGCTATGAAATTGGGCTATTAGTAAAAAAAAAGTAGAAAAGGGGGTGTTCACAATAATAGTAGCATCTGCTGTTGACACTACAAACTCAAAACTATTATGTTCAAACTGCTTTTTTATCAATCCTGTGAATCACTAAACTAGTATTTAGTTGTTTAACCAGTTTTTCATGATTTCTTCACATCTGAGAGGCATTAATTTTGTTGGTTTGGAAGCAAGATTTTGCTCATTTACTAGTGTGCTTGGGGTCAGTCTTGTCTTGCTTCACACAGGCGTCTTCTGTCACAGCACGTACAGGTAACTCCAGACTGTCTTTGATCATCCTGGAGCTGATCAATGGGTGAGCCTTTGCCATTCTGGTTATTCTTCTATCCATTTTGATGGTTGTTTTCCGTTTTCTTCCACGCATCTCTGTTTTTTTTGTCCATTTTAAAGCATTGGAGATCATTGTAGATGAACAGCCTATAATTTCTTGCACCTGTGTATAAGTTTCCCCCTCTCCAATAAACTTTTTAATCAAACTACGCTGTTCTTCTGAACAATGTCTTGAACGTCCCATTTTCCTCAGGCTTTCAAAGAGAAAAACATGTTCAACAGGTGCTGGCTTCATCCTTAGGGAATGAAGCCTGATTCACACCTGTTTGTTCCACAAAATTGACAAACTCACTGACTGAATACCACACTACTATTATTGTGAACACTCCCTTTTCTACTTTTTTTTTTTTTTACTAATAGACCAATTTCAAAGCCTTAAGACTGTGCATATCATGAATGCTTGGTCTTGTTGGATTTGTGAGAATTTACTGAATCTACTGGTACCTTGTTTCCCATGTAACAATAAGAAATATACTCAAAACCTGGATTCATCTTTTTAGTCACATAGCACTATTATTATTCTGAACACTACTGTATATGGCAATGACGCAGTGTGAAGAAAGTCTAAAGTGGTCACAGTCACATCCTGCCTGATACTCGGAAAGAATCAAACACCTCCTCATGCCAGACATCCGATCCCACAGACACTGCCACAGCTTTTTGCTTTGCAGACACTTTATTCCACAAATAACATTGTTACTGAAAATAGTCATCTTGCAGCATAGACAAGGTAACAAAGTTCATATACCCACGTGCACAATCTGTGGCATGCCATTAAAGAAATAATTCATGACAAATATCTTTGTAACTTTGACACCATGGACTGAAAGTGAACCAACATTCAATGAACACCAGCATATCTAACAAAAACCTGAAAAATAAAGCCTGAAATATCAGCACAGGAACTGGCAGTGTGACCAGTGAAAAGGAACAATATTTATTGTACAAACTTAATTCATCATCTCTGTATGACTCATGAAATGTTAATATTGAGAAACATGAGGGGAGAAGCATCATCTCAGTTGTAATGAAATGAGTCATTTTAACACATTCACGCAAATCTCGTAAAAAGAAAAAAAACTGCTACTGGCGGCAGAAACGGCACGTTCTTCACGTTTGCTACGTTTTGATAATGTTGAACAGTGTGTGCACCAGACTGTTACACTCAGGCTGACACGTGGGAAGCAACAGGTTTGAATGAACTGGTTCTATTCCATATTCTCAAAATTCCAGCTGAAATAATGAGCTCTCCATAAAGTCATTCATTCAATACATCAAACCTCAAATAACGTACAAACGTGTAAAAACAGAAAAGAAGCAGGTCAAGTTTTAGTCAAATGAAAATGCATGAGACAGAATTTGACATGTTCTTGATCTTTGTCAAGTACTTGGAGCTGGTCCTGATCACACTTTAAGCCTGATTTTTCTGAGGTAAAACAGCTGAGATGATTATCTGCATGCAGACGACATGTCTCACTCACTCAAAATCTTATCAAACTCTTCCCGCTTTGGTTTCAGTCCTCCTTGCTGTGCAAACAGGCGTTTTAAAGTCATCAGGTGGTGCAGTTGATCATAATCTTTCACAGCCAAATCAGACTGGAATGTACTCTATAATAAACATCTGGGTTAGAACATGTATGCAACCAATTCCTGATTTTTGTATTTTTTTGTGTGTGTTTATGATACTTTTACTGTTACAGTGCTTTAGACTTAGGCATTAAAAATATTCTGATAGCTTTGTACACAAACATACATTCTTACATATAAATATCAATATATATTTAACTTTTTTCACGCATATGGAAAAAAAAAACAGTCTAGGCTTTACTAGCAGCAGGTGTTTTTTATCCTGTTGTACATTTTATAATGCAGGTACTGCAAAGTACAAAAGGCACAAAAGTACAACTGACGTGTTACTGAAGAGATGTACAACAAACGAATGTAAAGACTGCGCTCAAATCACGCCACCTGTTTAGATTATATGGAAATTTCTGATTAGGCTTAAAATGGAGAGAAAGAAAAAACAAAAACAAAGCTTACTAACGCTGGCGTTCCCAGATTTATACTTGATTAATTCCGCATAACTGCCTTGTTAGTCAGTTATGTTAACTGACTACAGAATAGAAACATCAACATTCAATAGTAGAATAAGTAAAATCAGCCACAGAACAGGAGCTAACAGCAGTTTTCAGTTTTTTTTTTTGTTTGTTTTTTTTGGAAGAAGGAAGCTCTCACTACAATGCCAAACTCAGAACAGGCGAGATATAAGCAGTTATAGATAAGTGGACAGGTTATATTCTTCTGAGACTGAGATACGGTGCTTCCTGTCTGAAAAAGTCTCAATGAGTCCATTTAATGCAAGTTTCCTTTTGGCAAAAACAAATCTTTAACAGTGAAATATGCAAACATGTCACCCAGACTGCACCAAACCAAGAGCAGATTAATAAATTACTCCTAAAGTTGGCAGCTAACACAACAGTTACACGTACAATGAACAGAACACACCCTGGCACTGTAAGCAGAAGGTTGGTAACCCCGGCTGCACTGGGTGAGACGTAATTTAGGAGGACGAAGTTGCAGGCAGAGGTGCAGAGTACTCCTCATTCTCCGAGTCCGTGCTTTCCTCATCATTCCTCTCCTGGTCGCTGCCTTCGGTGCTCAGCTGGTCGAAGCCTTGGCGGCTGTAACCCTTGTGAGATGCAAAAAAGTTCCCCAGGTTCAGACTGCCAACCGCTTTACCTGATGACAGGAAAACACCAGGAATATAGATGAGTATGTGCACGCCGCGTCACACTGTCTCACCTGGATGCTGAACAGTACAACCGGTCTCATTTGTCAGATGGTGAGCAGTTCCGCTGCCCTCCAGGAGATGGAGCCATGCTCAAGTCTGCTGTAGAGTGCCTTAATAGGAGACGGTAGTCTCGTTTGAACCCTCCGTGATATTGCCGGATTTGACGACTTATGGGGACCTCCATTTAATATGTACACAGCATAACTTCACATGGATAAATGGCGTACTGTTTTGTTTTCGGCTGCAATCACCGAAGCAGTCGCGAAAAGTACAGTTTTTTCGGTTTCCAGTGTAGAAGGGCAGACGAGGCAAATGTGAGAGGTTATGTCAGTAAGTGCTAGCCTACACTGCTAGCCAGAGTAGCTCCATTCTCTCGCCTGCAAAATCACCTCGACACGTTTGTGCTCCGGGTCATTAACAAACCGCAACACAAGTCCACTTTCCCACCGCATCGTCACTTTTTCTTTGCATTTTCACTTTCTTTGCGTGTAATTTGCCATAACCCCACTGAAAATGCCGTGGTTTGTACCCTGGAAGTAGAGAAATTACATCATATGCATCATATTTTACCCCTTTGGCTCCCGCCCGCAAACAAGACTGCACTGCCCTATTGACAGAGTGGCAACATGACGAGTCAAAAAAACAAAAAACAAAAAAAAACGGTCACATGACACGTGGTGCCACCTTGTGTTCAAAATAGCATTGGCTGTTACTGCGTCTGCATGGTATCCAGCTATTTTATTTATTATTTGCTGAAAATGCCAGGTTGCTGTGCATTTGGAGTCACAAACAGACACAGCAAGGGCTTCAAGATGTAGAGATTCCCTTCAGATCCGAACAGAAGAAACATTTCGGTAAATAAAGTCAGCCATGTGGGATGGAAGCAACATCATCATCAAAGTTTTTAGAGGTAAATTTATTGTTCAGATCCCATGTACAGTAAAACTCACCTAAACCATCATCGTATAAACCAGATATTCACAGTCACCACATGAAAAAAGTCCCAATATTTTTGTATTGTTTTCCATGTAATAAACATTTTTGTACAGTAGTGTTCAGAATGCCTTTCCAAATCATGTCCAGTCAACTGAATTTACCCCAGGTGGACTCCAATTAAGCTGTAGAAACATCTCAAGGATGATCAGTGGAAACAGGATGCATCTGAGCTTCATGGCAAAGGCTGTGAATACTTACAGTAGTGTTCAGAATAATAGTAGTGCTATGTGACTAAAAGATTAATCAGGTTTTGAGTATATTTCTTATTGTTACATGGGAAACAAGGTACCAGTAGATTCAATAGATTCTCACAAATCCAACAAGACCAAGCATTCATGATATGCACACTCTTAAGGCTATGAAATTGGCTATTAGTAAAAAAAGTAGAAAAGGGGGTGTTCACAATCATGGTAGCATCTGCTGTTGACACTACAAACTCAAACTATTATGTTCAAACTACTTTTTTTTAGCAATCCTGTGAATCACTAAACTAGTATTTAGTTGTATAACCACAGTTTTTCATGATTTCTTCACATCTGTGAGGCATTAATATTGCTGGTTTGGAACCAAGATTTTGCTCGTTTACTAGTGTGCTTGGGGTCATTGTCTTGTTGAAGCACCCATTTCAAGGGCATGTCAACCTATTCTGTGATTTGGACCCCCTACTGCTGTGATGCAACCAGCACAGAAGGGCTTTTCTGTTTTTTTTTTTTCTTCTTTTTTTTTTATCATTTGTTATTTATCATCCCAGTTACCAACACAAAGTGGCCCTCAAAATGCAGGAAATAGTGTTTCAAAGGGCTATAAATTTCAAATTTTTCTTTGGGCGGGGCGGAGGGGATGCCCCTGGACCGTCCTACAATACTCGTGCGTACAATGCTCATTGCACGGCTAAGCCCCCCCCCTCCCCATGCTGTGAAAAAATCCTGGTGAGAACCCCAATATTTGGAAGAAAACCATTTTCAAGTGAAACAACAAAGACAGCTCTTTTAAGAGTCCTGTGCAAAAACTGAACAAGAAAAAAACTTAGCGAGTATATCTTTCACAAATGTACCACAAATTAGTTTTCTATTGTTTAGCTGCATTGCACATTTACTGTATGTTATCATCTCTTCAGTGGCTTCAAGAAGCAATTTAAGTCATGTTTTTTATTAACATTTATTCTCTATTATTATTCACAGATCATATTACACAGCCACTATTGGTCATCCAGAGAAAGGAATAAAAGGAAAAGAAAAAAAAAAAAACAGCATAAAAAACCTTGCTGTTAGTAACAATACTATTACTGTGTAATGTTTAATTAAGTGGTGAGAACAAAACTGCAACATGTATTTTGTATATTTGTAAAAGGACAAGACCAAGAAAGAGAGAGGGAAAAAAAAGGGCAATAATAATAATAAGAAATACTACCCAATGAACAGTAAATTAAAAGGGGATGTATGGGCTAATAACAGAAAGTGGATTCTTTTGTAGGGACATATACAGTTATATTGTTTCATTTTGAGATATGTATATAGTACATACAAGACCGAACAATCCTTTTTAAACCAATGAAAATTAGTCAATGATGTTAAAGGGCAGAGAGATGATATAATTTATTAAGTCTGTAGGATGTGCCTATACCTTTCGTACATAGGAGACCCATTTTGACCATGACCTTGTGAATTTATTCATTTGTAGACGGAGTGAGAAAGTAATCTTTTCCATTATATAAATTTCATTAACAATATCCGTCCATTCCTCTATTGTGGGGGGGTCGGGATGTAGCCAGTGTCGGGTGATAGTTTTCTTGCCGGCAGAAATCAAAACACCAAATAAGTATTTGCTGAACTGGCCTGTGAGAAAGTTAACTTCTCCCATAATAAGTGTTTTGAAATGAAATGGTATTTTTATATGGAACATGTTTTCTAATATTTTGTGTATCTCAAACCAAAAACTTAAAATTACTGGACATTCCCAAAATATATGCCATTGATTAGCATCCCGGCTCCTACACAACCTCCAACACAATGGGTCTCCTCCTGCAACGTGAACTTTCCGCTTGGGGGTCACAAAGAATCTGATTAGACATTTCCATGCAAATTCTCTCCATGTATGTGAGTTGGTGCATTTCCATTGAAACTCACAGTAACTGTCCCATTCCTCTCTCAAAATTTCCTTCTCCCATTTATCTTTAATATAATCTGTAGAATCAGATTTTTTATTCATAAAGCTCTTATATAGTCTAGATATCATACCCTTGCCTCATTCCGATGAATAAGCATGTAATATCTCTTTTAGTATTGGATCATCAGGGTCCACTGTAAAATTTCTAATCACCTGGTTAAAATAATTACGTAGTTGTAAATATCTGTAAAAGTCTTGCTTTTCCAGAGAGTGTTCCCTTTTCAGGGTCTCAAAACTTTTAAATTGTCCTTTATTTGTTATCGAGTGAAATGTTGTTATTCCCTTGATTATCCAGCATTTAAATCTAGAGTCCAGTTGATTCGGTTTGAAGTCAGGGTCGTAGGCACACCATCTAATTATTCCTAACTTGTCGTGTAATTTATATGTATCTTTAACAGAGTTCCAGATTTTAGTTTGAAATTTTGGCCATGGATTTTGCAATTTATTTAAGCAATTGCTCAGATCTTTATTACCTAATATTGCCTGAATTGGGGGGTCCTTAATGAGTGACATTTCAATGTCTTTCCACCTGGCCTGGTAGTCTTGATTACACAAATTTATCAATGGTCTAATTTGGAATGAGAAAAAATAATCCTTTAAATTTGGTACAGCCATTTCTCCTCTCTCTTTCGATAGTTGCAGTGTTCTAAACCTTGCCCTGGGTTTTTTCCCCTGCCAAATGAATCTGGAAAATATATTATCCCATTCTACTGGTGGTTGGCTCTCACTGCGGTATTGTATCACTTCCTGTTCCGGAGCACAGCGGTGTTTTTCTGTATCTGTTAGCTGTTTAATCTGCGCGGTTAGATTGATCTAGTTATCTAGATTACGATTTGTTTTCCAGTGTAATCTTTACGTGCCTTAACTAAAGCACTCCTTCTGCTGAATCACCTCTAAATTATTTACACATTATTCACTTTGCGTGTTTTTAGGAATCCGCTAGCTTAGCGTAGCTACTAGCTCTTAGCCGATTTAGCATGGCGGATTCTCCTGTCTCTCCCGCACTTTTCTGCTCTGGGTGTGAAATGTTTAGTTATTCCTCGGCCTCCTTTAGCAGTAACGGTACTTGTAATAAGTGTAGCTTATTCGTAGCTTTGGAGGCCAGGCTGGGCGAATTGGAGACTCGGCTCCGCACCGTGGAAATTCTACAGCTAGCCAGGGCCCCTGTAGTCGGTGCGGACCAAGGTAGCTTAGCCGCCGTTAGTTACCCCTGGCAGATCCCGAGCAGCCGGGAAAGCAGGCTGACTGGGTGACTGTGAGGAGGAAGCGTAGCCCTAAACAGAAGCCCCGTGTACACTGCCAACCCGTTCACATCTTTAAACCGTTTTTCCCCCACTCGACGACACACGCGCCGAGGATCAAACTCTGGTTATTGGCGACTCTGTTTTGCGAAATGTGAAGTTAGCGACACCAGCAACCATAGTCAATTGTCTTCCGGGGGCCAGAGCAGGCGACATTGAAGGAAATTTGAAACTGCTGGCTAAGGCTAAGCCTAAATTTGGTAAGATTGTAATTCACCGTCGGCAGTAATGACACCCGGTTTACGCCAATCGGAGGTCACTAAAATTAACATTAAATCGGTGTGTAACCTTTGCAAAAACAATGTCGGACTCTGTAGTTTTCTCTGGGCCCCTCCCCAATCAGACCGGGAGTGACATGTTTAGCCGCATGTTCTCCTTGAATTGCTGGCTGTCTGAGTGGTGTCCAAAAAATGAGGTGGGCTTCATAGATAATTGGCAAAGCTTCTGGGGAAAACCTGGTCTTGTTAGGAGAGACGGCATCCATCCCACTTTGGATGGAGCAGCTCTCATTTCTAGAAATCTGGCCAATTTTCTTAAATCCTCCAAACCATGACTATCCAGGTTGGGACCAGGAAGCAGAGTTGTAGTCTTACACACCTCTCTGCAGCTTCTCTCCCCCTGCCATCCCCTCATTACCCCATCCCCGTAGAGACGGTGCCTGCTCCCAGACTACCAATAACCAGCAAAAATCTATTTAAGCATAAAAATTCAAAAAGAAAAAATAATATAGCACCTTCAACTGCACCACAGACTAAAACAGTTAAATGTGGTCTATTAAACATTAGGTCTCTCTCTTCTAAGTCCCTGTTGGTAAATGATATCATAATTGATCAACATATTGATTTATTCTGCCTTACAGAAACCTGGTTACAGCAGGATGAATATGTTAGTTTAAATGAGTCAACACCCCCGAGTCACACTAACTGTCAGGAATGCTCGTAGCACGGGCCGGTGGCGGAGGAATTAGCAGCAATCTTCCATTCCAGCTTATTAATTAATCAAAAACCCAGACAGAGCTTTAATTCATTTGAAAGCTTGACTCTTAGTCTTGTCCATCCAAATTGGAAGTCCCAAAAACCAGTTTTATTTGTTATTAATCTATCGTCCACCTGGTCGTTACTGTGAGTTTCTCTGTGAATTTTCAGACCTTTTGTCTGACTAGTGCTTAGCTCAGATAAGATAATTATAGTGGGCGATTTTAACATCCACACAGATGCTGAGAATGACAGCCTCACACTGCATTTAATCTATTATTAGACTCTATTGGCTTTGCTCAAAAAGTAAATGAGTCCACCCACCACCTTATATCATATCTTAGATCTTGTTCTGACTTATGGTATGGAAATAGAAGACTTAACAGTATTCCCTGAAAACTCCCTTCTGTCTGATCATTTCTTAATAACATTTACATTTACTCTGATGGACTACCCAGCAGTGGGGAATAAGTTTCATTACACTAGAAGTCTTTCAGAAAGCGCTGTAACTAGGTTTAAGGATATGATTCCTTCTTTATGTTCTCTAATGCCATATACCAACACAGTGCAGAGTAGCTACCTAAACTCTGTAAGTGAGATAGAGTATCTCGTCAATAGTTTTACATCCTCATTGAAGACAACTTTGGATGCTGTAGCTCCTCTAAAAAAGAGAGCTTAAATCAGAAGTGCCTGACTCCGGGTATAACTCACAAACTCGTAGCTTAAAGCAGATAACCCGTAAGTTGGAGAGGAAATGGCGTCTCACTAATTTAGAAGATCTTCACTTAGCCTGGAAAAAGAGTCTGTTGCCTCTATAAAAAAGAGCCCTCCGTAAAGCTAGGACATCTTTCTACTCATCACTAATTGAAGAAAATAAGAACAACCCCAGGTTTTTTTCAGCACTGTAGCCAGGCTGACAAAGAGTCAGAGCTCTATTGAGCTGAGTATTCCATTAACTTTAACTAGTAATGACTTCATGACTTTCTTTGCTAACAAAATTTTAACTATTAGAGAAAAATTACTCATAACCATCCCAAAGACGTATCGTTATCTTTGGCTGCTTTCAGTGATGCCGGTATTTGGTTAGACTCTTTCTCTCCGATTGTTCTGAGTTATTTTCATTAGTTACTTCATCCAAACCATCAACATGTTTAGTAGACCCCATTCCTACCAGGCTGCTCAAGGAAGCCCTACCATTATTTAATGCTTCGATCTTAAATATGATCAATCTATCTTTGTTAGTTGGCTATGTACCACAGGCTTTAAGGTGTGAAATTGTTCCGAATATGTCATTTTCTTTGGATGTCCGCGAATATTTACCTTTCATGGAATGAATTTTTGTGGAGAAATTGACTGAGATGTACAACTCAATTAAAAACAATAAGATTTTATTTATTTGTGGAGACTTTAACATAGATTTCTAAATCCTCATGGCCATTTACATATAGCGGAATAACACACTCACCAGGATTACTACGAATACATCGATACTCATTGACAATATATTAACAAACGTTATTGTTGGGAAATTAATGGTGGATTACTTATTAGTGACATCAGTGATCACCTGCCGGGTTTTTTGTCATTCTTTAGTTGATAAGGTTGATCATACTGACATACCAAATTTCAAAAGAAAAATAACACAGGAATCTATGGCCAATCTTAGAACAGATTTATTGCACCAAGATTGGTGGCGGCATATATATTGAAGACACTGACCAATCATATGACTCATTTACCTTTAACTTTAACTAGTAATGACTTCATGACTTTCTTTGCTAATAAAATTTTAACTATTAGAGAGAAAATGACTCATAACCATCCCAAAGACATAGCGTTCTCTTTGGCTGCTTTCAGTGATGCCGGTATTTGGTTAGACTCTTTCTCTCCGATTGTTCTGTCTGAGTTATTTTCATTAGTTACTTCCTCCAAACCATCAACATGTCTATTAGACCCCATTCCTACCAGGCTGCTCAAGGAAGCCCTACCTGTTGTGTGGGCCGCTGAAGAGGAGGTACTGCTGGCCCACCAACACCAAGGGCGCCTGTCTGGAGTGCGGGCTCCAGGCAACAAGGGCGCAGTCGCCTCACAGGAGCAGCCAGGGTGACAGCTGTCACTTATCACCTACAACAGCTGTCACCAATCATCTGATCAGCAGGGGTATATCAACAGGACGACATCTCCACCTCTTTGCAGAGATATCGCTCTACCTAGAAGGTAACGATCTCAGCTGACTGTGTGTTTTTTTGACAGTAACCCTTTGTTACTTTTGTGCGTTGTATAGCAGACTTTCTTCCAACGAGAGGTGGAGGTGGTTTTCCTGCCGTGCGGATTGCTGGGTGCAAACGCCCCACATTTAACTGTTTTTGTTCCTCGCCAGCAGTACCAGTCCGACACGTGGGCAGTGGCCACCTGGGAGTTCAGGACTTGGCGGCTCCAGTATTCCCGGGGTTCGGTGGCGGAGGAAATCGTGTGGTTCCGGTTCTGCTTCGGACAGACGTCTCTTATCTTCGAGCCTGCCCACGTGACACATTCTTGTGAATTGACTTCTTTGTCTATTGTTGTGATCCGTTGTGTTTGTTGTGCCTATTCACAACAGTAAAGTGTTGTTATTTGACTTCCTCCATTGTCCGTTCATTTGCGCCCCCTGTTGTGGGTCCGTGTTCCTACACTTTCCCAACAGGATATCTCGGCCAACGTCATGGACCCCGAGGTCCATGTTGAACGGACAATGGAAGAGCAGGGCGCACAGGCATCTGCAGGAGGAATGATCGGTGAGTTGCAGCGAATCCTCACCGCTTTTACGGCTCGGCTGGATCTAATGACCGAGCAGAACGTCCTCCTTAACCGCAGGGTGGAGGCTCTCGCCGCGCAGGTGGAAGCGCGCCCTCAGGGCGCTGCTGCGGCTCCCCCTCCTGTCGATCCTGTGCGCAACAGTGACGTTCCACAGGTCGTTCAACGACCCCTTCCACCTTCCCCTGAAGCATACATAAGCCCTCCAGAGCCGTACGGGGTTGTGTGGAGACATGCGCGGACTTTCTTATGCAGTGTTCGCTCGTCTTCGCACAACGTCCCGTCATGTACGCGACTGATGCTAGTAAGATAGCTTATGTAATTAATCTGCTTCGCGGCGAGGCACGCGCTTGGGCTACAGCGCTCTGGGAGCAAAATTCACGGCTCCTTCTGACATATGATGGGTTTGTGAGGGAGTTCAGAACAGTGTTCCATCACCCAAATAGAGGAGAGACCGCTTCAGCCGTGCTGCTGTCAATGAGACAGGGGCGCCGGAGCGCAGCTGCTTATGCAGTCGACTTCCGCATCGCGGCTGCGAGGTCCGGCTGGAACAGCACTGCCCTCCGTGCCGCCTTCGTAACGGACTGTCGTTGGTCCTGAAGGAGCACCTGGTGACCAAGGACGAACCGCGGGATTTAGACGGCTTATTGATCTCGTTATACGATTAGACAATCGGTTAGAAGAACGCCGTCGGGAACGAGACGAAGGGCGTGGCCGGGCACGTGCCGTCCCTCTCCCTTCCGGTTCCGACCGAGTTCCGCCCTCCCCACGCTCCACGGCCTCTACGCTCCGTGTGGTTACAGCTCCCCCTGCTGATGAAGCTATGGACACGAGCAGGGCCACAATTAGGGCACCAGATAGACAGAGGAGGCTGGCCCGCGGACCGTGCTTTGTTTGTGGCTCAATAGAGCATCAAGTGAGGGACTGCCCCGAGCGTTAAACACCAACGCCCGCCCCTAGAAACTGGGTTAGGGGTGGGCCAAACATTCACGTGGGACATACCCATATTGCCACACGACTCCCAGTTACAATCCTTTATGAGGATTTAACCCTGAAGGCCCCAGCACTGGTGGACACGGGCTCTGAAGGGAATCTGTTAGACAGCAGATGGGCCAGGGGCAGGGCTCCCTCTGGTGGCGCTTACCTCGCCTGTGCAGGTGCGGGCACTAGATGGCTCCCTACTCCCTCTAATCACACATAAGACACCACCAGTAACTCTGGTGGTGTCAGGAAACCACCAGGAGGAATCGAGTTTTTGTGACTCCTGCCACCTCCCGTGTGATTCTCGGGTTCCCTTGGATGTTAAAACACAATCCCTGGATCGATTGGCCGTCCGGGGTAGTGGTTCAGTGGAGCGAGACCTGCCATCGGGTATGTTAGGTTCCTCGGTTCCTCCCGGTTCCCAGGCTAAGGAGGAGGTCAGAGTCCTGCCCAATCTTGGACGGTGCCGGTGGAGTACCATGACCTTGTGGATGTGTTCAGTAAGATCTGGCGCTCACCCTTCCCCCCCACCGTCGATTGTGCCATTGATTTGGTTCCAGGCGTTGAGTTCCCGTCCAGCAGGCTGTACAACCTCTCACGACCTGAGCGCGAATCAATGGAGACCTACATCCGGGACTCTTTAGCCGCCGGTTGATCCGGAATTCCACCTCCCCGATGGGTGCAAGTTTCTTTTTTGTGGGTAAAAAAGACGGCGGACTTCGTCCATGCATTATTATAGGGGCTGAACGAAATCACGGTTCGTAATCGATACCCGTTGCCCTTGTTGGATTCAGTGTTCACGCCCCTGCATGGAGCCCAAATATTCACTAAGCTAGATCTTAGAAATGCGTATCACCTGGTTCGGATCCGGAAGGGAGCGAGTTGGAAGACGGCATTTAACACCCCCTTAGGTCACCACATCGAAGTGGACACGGTTCGAAAAATTAAGCTGGTTTTCGGTTTTAACGGCTGATGAGAGATTTTGAGGTGATACTGTCGCTTTAAGGACTTCCCACGGTGCGAGACGTCGCGCAGCGCTCCCAGGCGCCGTCGTCAGCCTGTTTCAAGCTGAAAACCTCCACATTTCAGGCTCTATTGATCCAGGACGTCGTGAGAGAACAGAGAAGTTTCAGAAGAAGTCGGTTTCAGCATTTTATCTGGATATTCCACTGTTAAAGGAGATTTTTTTAATGAAGATATGTGGGCGGATTGCAGCGTCGGCTTGCAGCCGCCGCGACGCTCCGCCACAGGAAAAACACCTCCGTTGGAAGCCTTAAGGACAAGTTGGAACATGTCCAGCTGTTAAACAATTTCTCATATACTCACTCCACTGAAAGCCATCAAAAGCCGCCTGGATTTTACAAATGGTTATCAACACGGAGGTGTTTTTTCTGTGCCGCATACACATACCTCCCCCGCTCGAACTCAGTGCAGACTGACGAGGGACAGGAAATGACGCTTCATGTCCGTCAACAGCCAATAGGGGGAGTAAAACACAACCTAATACGTTGCTTTCAACACAATTGGAAGAACTTGGAAACAAAAATAATAATAATAAAAAGGATTTTGGTAAAATTTATATCCTTTAGCCACAGAAAAAATGAAAAATAATAACAATAATAAAATAAACAAACAAACAACAAAAAAAAACTCCAGTGTCATTTACTACATCTGTTACATATATAATATATATATATATATATATATATAATATATAGTTTGAAAACCATTATTGGACTAATTATCTTCCAACAAATTTTTGTCCGATAATGTGGTAAGCAAAGGTGAACAGATGTATAGTTCTACTCTCCTCAAACAGAGATGAGCTGCTTCTAGAAGAAACCACTCTATCCTCTGCAAGCAAAGGAGAAGTGGTCACCAAAAAGAAAAATAAACTGATACACAACCAATATCACCCAAGTCATCCAGAGGCATACATTTTTAACTTATGGTTCAAATTTTAACCAAACTTATTTCAGACAAGTTAATTAAATTAACATCACTTCTGAAGTTTTATAAAGTGAAAATATCAGATATATGTTTTAGTTTTAAAGTAATGCGCTAATTTTTAAGGTTTTAGTGTGGACATGCTGTGTCCAGGTGCATTATGGGTGATAGGGTAATCTCAGTATGTTCAGGACAGGAGAAATACATTGAGACACTCTGATCAGGACAACAGCATTAAACTCTAGTGCCTAAAACTCTCGTGAATATATTCTCTGGGTTTATAGACATTGTTATTCTGTTTGCTTTTCCACACATCTTAAATGTAGCAAGTAGCACACAGATTATCTGGAATTTTGTGTTTGCATGTTTTCAAGGTCTCTACTGCCATCTACTGGCCAGTAGTGTTCATGGCAGTATTCAGACTGAAGCTGGGCAGACACTGTACCAACTGCACCGTGTAAAAGTTCAGAGCGCCCGATTTATGTTCTCACACACATTGTACGTTCAAAAACTACACGTCGGACTCGTGTTTCCAGAAGCAAAACATAAACAGAGCTTTTTTTTTCAAACTTAATTTACAAAAACTCTCGATGGGAGACATCAAAGTTTAAAAACAAAACAAAACAAAAAACAAAAACCATTACAAGACAGGTCTGCGGTGTTTGCGCAGGCACAGTGCGAGAGTTTGGACGCTTGTAGCACTTCATCAGCGGGATACCCTCACGACGGCCGACCAAAATATCAAACAGGTTTGATTTTCATCTGACCATACGACTGGCGATCAGGAGGTGGTCATGAGATGTTAAATGCAGCTCGTTACTCCATGTATACTAAACGATGCAGGATGCGCGATTAACCTGTAACTCGGTGTGATCCAAAAATTCTCGCACAAATGAAAAATCAGCTGAAAAAGGGCCAAAACTCGCACTGGCACCAGTAGATCATGGCAGTGTTCTATTTATTTTGACACAGGTTATATCAGACGGTTATCTTGGCTTTTTTTTTTTTTTGAAAATGCCTTTTTTTTTTTTACAAATAAAAAATGACATATTTTGCAAAAGTACATTTATCTGTAAACACCAACACACGACACCCTCACGTGAACGTGTGAATGAATTAACCAATCAGTGTAGCGGAGTCACATTTTACCCAGAATGCCATCTGTCTGTGTTTGTTACAAAACTTCAGAATTAGTGCATTATTCAACATTAAAAGATATATGTTATATCTTAACTTTTCACAAATGACAGAATTGACATTAATGGAGTTATTCTATCAGTATTCATTTTCTTTATACATCAAACTATAACTCAGCACTGCTTTATTTTCCAAGACCTCGGCCTGATGGAAGCACTGTAATTGAATAGAGAGCTTTCTGGCTCATCCCAGTTGTGTCTGTGCTGAAAGCAGGTAGGAAACTGGAGCTTCCAACAGGGGACAGGACCCTGAAAGACAAAGTACTGATTCATTGTTTGGGTCTGTTGTTGCTTTTGATGCTTCTAAAAGTGATTGTGGTGTTAAAACTCAAAATCAGCTTGTTAGTAGTTGCAAGTGTACCGGAGACAATACTGGAAGTTATCGATTATCTGTAACTTCTGATACATTTTTGAATGGTTTATCGTTTTATCTTTATCGAAGATAACTTTTCAGTTATCTGATTATCTGTTATTGAAGTTAATTTTTTCGTTATCTGTGCCCACCACTGGTCAGTTAACACAGTTCGTCACTACAAGTGCAAGTTAAAACTCTACCATGCAAAGCGAAAGCCATACATCAGTAACATCTAGAAACATCGCCGCCTTCTCTGGGCCCGAGCTCATTTGAAATGGACAGATGCAAAGTGGAAAAGTGTGCTGTGGTCTGATAAGTCCACATTTCAAATTGTTTTTGGAAATCATGGACGTCATGTCCTCCACAAAAGAAAAAGACCATCCAGATTGTTACGAGCGCTAAGTTTAAAAGCCAGCATCTGTGATGTTATGGGGTGTGTTAGTGCCCATGCCATGGGCAACTTACACATCTGTGATGGCACCATCAATGCTGAAAGGTACATCCAGATTTTGGAGCAACACATGCTGCCATCCAAGCAATGTCTTTTTCAGGGATGTCCCTGCTTATTTCAGCAAGACAATGCCAAGCCACATTCTGCACGTGTTACAACAGCGTGGCTTCATAGTAAAAGAGTGCGGGTAATAGACTGGCCTGCCTGCAGTCCAGACCTGTCACCAATTGAAAATGTGTGGCACATTATGAAGAGCAAATACGACAATGGAGACCCCGGACTGTTGAACAACTGAAGTCGTACATCAAGCAAAATGGGAAAGAATTCCACCTACAAAGCTTCAACAATTAGTGTCCTCAGTTCCCAAATGCTTATTGAGTGTGTTAGAAGGAAAGGTGATGTAACACAGCGGTAAACATACTACTGTCCCAGCTTTTTTGAAATGTGTTGCAGGCATCCATTTCAAAATGAGCAAATATTTGCACAAAAACAATAAAGTTTATCAAATTGAATATTAAATATCTTGTCTTTGTGGTGTATTCAATTGAATATAGGTTGAAGAATACAAATCATTGTTTTGATTTTATTTACATTTCACAACCCCAAGTACAACGTCATTGGAATTGGGGTTGTAGTATAAGGCCTAATTCTTATTAGATGTTAAATGATAAAAAAAAAAAAAAAAAGTAAAGTAAATGGTATTCACTCATATTTGTTTTCCTCCTTTGGGGAAAAGAAAGCATGTAAAAAAAAAAAAACCCTCAACTTTTGAAACAGTTTTACTTAAGTAAAAAACAAACAACAAAACATTAAGTTTTTTATACAGAACTTTAGTTTTCAATATGTGAATGAATAAAAGGCTGTAATTTAAACAGTTTAAACAATTTGAACAATCACTAAGTCTGCAATGGAGTCACTTTTTTTATGATATGAAAGTACCCTGTGTACGCGGCCTTAAGCGAAAATCCCACCGCCTGCATTCATAATTTGAAAGCCCTTCATAAGGGCACTTAAAATGGCAAACTTAATTTATTTTTTTATTTTGGGTGTGACCTTTAGTGACTGCTGTCAAGCTCATGATGAGAAATTTACCCACGTTACAGTCTACAGTAGTGTTCAGAATAATAGTAGTGCTATGTGACTAAAAGATTAATCCAGGTTTTGAGTATATTTCTTATTGTTACATGGGAAACAAGGTACCAGTAGATTCAGTAGATTCTCACAAATCCAACAAGACCAAGCATTCATTATATGCACACTCTTAAGGCTATGAAATTGGGCTATTAGTAAAAAAAATAGAAAAGGGGTGTTCACAATAATAGTAGCATCTGCTGTTGACACTACAAACTCAAAACTATTATGTTCAAACTGCTTTTTTATCAATCCTGTGAATCACTAAACTAGTATTTAGTTGTTTAACCAGTTTTTCATGATTTCTTCACATCTGAGAGGCATTAATTTTGTTGGTTTGGAAGCAAGATTTTGCTCATTTACTAGTGTGCTTGGGGTCAGTCTTGTCTTGCTTCACACAGGCGTCTTCTGTCACAGCACGTACAGGTAACTCCAGACTGTCTTTGATCATCCTGGAGCTGATCAATGGTGAGCCTTTGCCATTCTGGTTATTCTTCTATCCATTTTGATGGTTGTTTTCCGTTTTCTTCCACGCATCTCTGTTTTTTTTGTCCATTTTAAAGCATTGGAGATCATTGTAGATGAACAGCCTATAATTTCTTGCACCTGTGTATAAGTTTCCCCCTCTCCAATAAACTTTTTAATCAAACTACGCTGTTCTTCTGAACAATGTCTTGAACGTCCCATTTTCCTCAGGCTTTCAAAGAAAAAAGTTCAACAGGTGCTGGCTTCATCCTTAGGGAATGAAGCCTGATTCACACCTGTTTGTTCCACAAAATTGACAAACTCACTGACTGAATACCACACTACTATTATTGTGAACACTCCCTTTTCTACTTTTTTTTTTTTTACTAATAGACCAATTTCAAAGCCTTAAGAGTGTGCATATCATGAATGCTTGGTCTTGTTGGATTTGTGAGAATTTACTGAATCTACTGGTACCTTGTTTCCCATGTAACAATAAGAAATATACTCAAAACCTGGATTCATCTTTTTAGTCACATAGCACTATTATTATTCTGAACACTACTGTATATGGCAATGACGCAGTGTGAAGAAAGTCTAAAGTGGTCACAGTCACATCCTGCCTGATACTCGGAAAGAATCAAACACCTCCTCATGCCAGACATCCGATCCCACAGACACTGCCAGAGCTTTTTGCTTTGCAGACACTTTATTCCACAAATAACATTGTTACTGAAAATAGTCATCTTGCAGCATAGACAAGGTAACAAAGTTCATATACCCACGTGCACAATCTGTGGCATGCCATTAAAGAAATAATTCATGACAAATATCTTTGTAACTTTGACACCATGGACTGAAAGTGAACCAACATTCAATGAACACCAGCATATCTAACAAAAACCTGAAAATAAAGCCTGAAATATCAGCACAGGAACTGGCAGTGTGACCAGTGAAAAGGAACAATATTTATTGTACAAACTTAATTCATCATCTCTGTATGACTCATGAAATGTTAATATTGAGAAACATGAGGGGAGAAGCATCATCTCAGTTGTAATGAAATGAGTCATTTTAACACATTCACGCAAATCTCGTAAAAAGAAAAAAACTGCTACTGGCGGCAGAAACGGCACGTTCTTCACGTTTGCTACGTTTTGATAATGTTGAACAGTGTGTGCACCAGACTGTTACACTCAGGCTGACACGTGGGAAGCAACAGGTTTGAATGAACTGGTTCTATTCCATATTCTCAAAATTCCAGCTGAAATAATGAGCTCTCCATAAAGTCATTCATTCAATACATCAAACCTCAAATAACGTACAAACGTGTAAAAACAGAAAAGAAGCAGGTCAAGTTTTAGTCAAATGAAAATGCATGAGACAGAATTTGACATGTTCTTGATCTTTGTCAAGTACTTGGAGCTGGTCCTGATCACACTTTAAGCCTGATTTTTCTGAGGTAAAACAGCTGAGATGATTATCTGCATGCAGACGACATGTCTCACTCACTCAAAATCTTATCAAACTCTTCCCGCTTTGGTTTCAGTCCTCCTTGCTGTGCAAACAGGCGTTTTAAAGTCATCAGGTGGTGCAGTTGATCATAATCTTTCACAGCCAAATCAGACTGGAATGTTACTCTATAATAAACATCTGGGTTAGAACATGTATGCAACCAATTCCTGATTTTTGTATTTTTTTGTGTGTGTTTATGATACTTTTACTGTTACAGTGCTTTAGACTTAGGCATTAAAAATATTCTGATAGCTTTGTACACAAACATACATTCTTACATATAAATATCAATATATATTTAACTTTTTTCACGCATATGGAAAAAAAAAACAGTCTAGGCTTTACTAGCAGCAGGTGTTTTTTATCCTGTTGTACATTTTATAATGCAGGTACTGCAAAGTACAAAAGGCACAAAAGTACAACTGACGTGTTACTGAAGAGATGTAAAACAAACGAATGTAAAGACTGCGCTCAAATCACGCCACCTGTTTAGATTATATGGAAATTTCTGATTAGGCTTAAAATGGAGAGAAAGAAAAAACAAAAACAAAGCTTACTAACGCTGGCGTTCCCAGATTTATACTTGATTAATTCCGCATAACTGCCTTGTTAGTCAGTTATGTTAACTGACTACAGAATAGAAACATCAACATTCAATAGTAGAATAAGTAAAATCAGCCACAGAACAGGAGCTAACAGCAGTTTTCAGTTTTTTTTTTGTTTGTTTTTTTTGGAAGAAGGAAGCTCTCACTACAATGCCAAACTCAGAACAGGCGAGATATAAGCAGTTATAGATAAGTGGACAGGTTATATTCTTCTGAGACTGAGATACGGTGCTTCCTGTCTGAAAAAGTCTCAATGAGTCCATTTAATGCAAGTTTCCTTTTGGCAAAAAAATCTTTAACAGTGAAATGCAAACATGTCACCCAGACTGCACCAAACCAAGAGCAGATTAATAAATTACTCCTAAAGTTGGCAGCTAACACAACAGTTACACGTACAATGAACAGAACACACCCTGGCACTGTAAGCAGAAGGTTGGTAACCCCGGCTGCACTGGGTGAGACGTAATTTAGGAGGACGAAGTTGCAGGCAGAGGTGCAGAGTACTCCTCATTCTCCGAGTCCGTGCTTTCCTCATCATTCCTCTCCTGGTCGCTGCCTTCGGTGCTCAGCTGGTCGAAGCCTTGGCGGCTGTAACCCTTGTGAGATGCAAAAAGTTCCCAGGTTCAGACTGCCAACCGCTTTACCTGATGACAGGAAAAACACCAGGAATATAGATGAGTATGTGCACGCCGCGTCACACTGTCTCACCTGGATGCTGAACAGTACAACCGGTCTCATTTGTCAGATGGTGAGCAGTTCCGCTGCCCTCCAGGAGATGGAGCCATGCTCAAGTCTGCTGTAGAGTGCCTTAATAGGAGACGGTAGTCTCGTTTGAACCCTCCGTGATATTGCCGGATTTGACGACTTATGGGGACCTCCATTTAATATGTACACAGCATAACTTCACATGGATAAATGGCGTACTGTTTTGTTTTCGGCTGCAATCACCGAAGCAGTCGCGAAAAGTACAGTTTTTTCGGTTTCCAGTGTAGAAGGGCAGACGAGGCAAATGTGAGAGGTTATGTCAGTAAGTGCTAGCCTACACTGCTAGCCAGAGTAGCTCCATTCTCTCGCCTGCAAAATCACCTCGACACGTTTGTGCTCCGGGTCATTAACAAACCGCAACACAAGTCCACTTTCCCACCGCATCGTCACTTTTTCTTTGCATTTTCACTTTCTTTGCGTGTAATTTGCCATAACCCCACTGAAAATGCCGTGGTTTGTACCCTGGAAGTAGAGAAATTACATCATATGCATCATATTTTTACCCCTTTGGCTCCCGCCCCCAAACAAGACTGCACTGCCCTATTGACAGAGTGGCAACATGACGAGTCAAAAAAAACAAAAAACAAAAAAACGGTCACATGACACGTGGTGCCACCTTGTGTTCAAAATAGCATTGGCTGTTAATGCGTCTGCATGGTAATCCAGCTATTTTATTTATTATTTGCTGAAAATGCCAGGTTGCTGTGCATTTGGAGTCACAAACAGACACAGCAAGGGCTTCAAGATGTAGAGATTCCCTTCAGATCCGAACAGAAGAAACATTTCGGTAAATAAAGTCAGCCATGTGGGATGGAAGCCAACATCATCATCAAAGTTTTTAGAGGTAAATTTATTGTTCAGTCCCATGTACAGTAAAACTCACCTAAACCATCATCGTATAAACCAGATATTCACAGTCACCACATGAAAAAAGTCCCAATATTTTTGTATTGTTTTCCATGTAATAAACATTTTTGTACAGTAGTGTTCAGAATGCCTTTCCAAATCATGTCCAGTCAACTGAATTTACCCCAGGTGGACTCCAATTAAGCTGTAGAAACATCTCAAGGATGATCAGTGGAAACAGGATGCATCTGAGCTTCATGGCAAAGGCTGTGAATACTTACAGTAGTGTTCAGAATAATAGTAGTGCTATGTGACTAAAAAGATTAATCCAGGTTTTGAGTATATTTCTTATTGTTACATGGGAAACAAGGTACCAGTAGATTAAATAGATTCTCACAAATCCAACAAGACCAAGCATTCATGATATGCACACTCTTAAGGCTATGAAATTGGCTATTAGTAAAAAAAGTAGAAAAGGGGGTGTTCACAATCATGGTAGCATCTGCTGTTGACACTACAAACTCAAAACTATTATGTTCAAACTACTTTTTTTTAGCAATCCTGTGAATCACTAAACTAGTATTTAGTTGTATAACCACAGTTTTTCATGATTTCTTCACATCTGTGAGGCATTAATATTGCTGGTTTGGAACCAAGATTTTGCTCGTTTACTAGTGTGCTTGGGGTCATTGTCTTGTTGAAGCACCCATTTCAAGGGCATGTCAACCTATTCTGTGATTTGGACCCCCTGCTGTGATGCAACCAGCACAGAAGGGCTTTTCTGTTTTTTTTTTTCTCTCTTTTTTTTTTATCATTTGTTATTTATCATCCCAGTTACCAAACAAAGTGGCCCTCAAAATGCAGGAAATAGTGTTTCAAAGGGCTAAATTTCAAATTTTTCTTTGGGCGGGCGGAGGGGATGCCCCTGGACCGTCCTACAATACTCGTGCGTACAATGCTCATTGCACGGCTAAGCCCCCCCCTCCCCATGCTGTGAAAAAATCCTGGTGAGAACCCCAATATTTGGAAGAAAACCATTTTCAAGTGAAACAACAAAGACAGCTCTTTTAAGAGTCCTGTGCAAAAACTGAACAAGAAAAAACTTAGCGAGTATATCTTTCACAAATGTACCACAAATTAGTTTTCTATTGTTTAGCTGCATTGCACATTTACTGTATGTTATCATCTCTTCAGTGGCTTCAAGAAGCAATTTAAGTCATGTTTTTTATTAACATTTATTCTCTATTATTATTCACAGATCATATTACACAGCCACTATTGGTCATCCAGAGAAAGGAATAAAGGAAAAGAAAAAAAAAAACAGCATAAAAAAACCTTGCTGTTAGTAACAATACTATTACTGTGTAATGTTTAATAAGTGCTGAGAACAAAACTGCAACATGTATTTTATATTTGTAAAAGGACAAGACCAAGAAGAGAGAGGGAAAAAAAGGGGGCAATAATAATAATAAGAATACTACCTAATGAACAATAAATTAAAAGGGGATGTATGGGCTAATAACAGGAAGTGGATTCTTTTGTAGGGACATATACAGTTATATTGTTTCATTTTGAGATATGTATATAGTACATACAAGACCAAACAATCCTTTTTAAACCAACGAAAATTAGCCAATGATGTTAAAGGGCAGAGAAGAGAGATAATTTATTAAGTCTGTAGGATGTGCCTATACCTTTCGTACATAGGAGACCCATTTTGACCATGACCTTGTGAATTTATTCATTTGTAGACGGAGTGAGAAAGTAATCTTTTCCATTATATAAATTTCATTAACAATATCCGTCCATTCCTCTATTGTGGGGGGTCGGGATGTAGCCAGTGTCGGGTGATAGTTTTCTTGCCGGCAGAAATCAAAACACCAAATAAGTATTTGTTGAATTGGCCTGTGAGAAAGTTAACTTCTCCCATAATAAGTGTTTTGAAATGAAATGGTTTTTATATGGAACATGTTTTCTAATATTTTGTGTATCTCAAACCAAAAACTTAAAATTGCTGGACATTCCCAAAATATATGCCAGTGATTAGCATCCCGGCTCCCGCACAACCTCCAACACAATGGGTCTCCTCCTGCAAAGTGAACTTTCTGCTTGGGGGTCACAAAGAATCTGATTAGACATTTCCATGCAAATTCTCTCCATGTATGTGAGTTGGTGCATTTCCATTGAAACTCACAGTAACTGTCCCATTCCTCTCTCAAAATTTCCTTCTCCCATTTATCTTTAATATAATCTGTAGAAAAGATTTTTTATTCATAAAGCTCTTATATAGTCTAGATATCATACCCTTGCCTCGTTCCGATGAATAAGCACGTAATACCTCTTTTAGTATTGGATCATCAGGGTCCACTGTAAAATTTCTAATCACCTGGTTAAAATAATTACGTTGTAAATATCTGTAAAAGTCTTGCTTTTCCAGAAAGTGTTCCCTTTCAGAGTCTCAAAACTTTTAAATTGTCCTTTATTTGTTATCGAGTGAAATGTTGTTATTCCCTTGATTATCCAGCATTTAAATCTAGAGTCCAGTTGATTCGGTTTGAAGTCAGGGTCGTAGGCGCACCATCTAATTATTCCTAACTTGTCGTGTATTTATATGTATCTTTAACAGAGTTCCAGATTTTAATTTGAAATTTTGCCATGGATTTTGCATTTTTTAAGCAATTTCAGTCTTTATTACCCAATACTGCCTGGATTGGGGGGTCCTTAATGAGTGACATTTCAATGTCTTTCCACCTGGCCTGGTAGTCTTGATTACACAAATTTATCAATGGTCTAATTTGGATGAGAAAAATAATCCTTTAAATTTGGTACAGCCATTTCTCCTCTCTCTTTCGATAGTTGCAGTGTTCTAAACCTTGCCCTGGGTTTTTTCCCCTGCCAAATGAATCTGGAAAATATATTATCCCATTCTACTGGTGGTTGGCTCTCACTGCGGTATTGTATCACTTCCTGTTCCGGAGCACAGCGGTGTTTTTCTGTATCTGTTAGCTGTTTAATCTGCGCGGTTAGATTGATCTAGTTATCTAGTTTACGATTTGTTTTCCAGTGTAATCTTCACGTGCCTTAACTACAGCACTCCTTCTGCTGATCACCTCTAAATTATTTACACATTATTCACTTTGCGTGTTTTTAGGAATCCGCTAGCTTAGCGTAGCTACTAGCTCTTAGCCGATTTAGCATGGCGGATTCTCCTGTCTCTCCCGCACTTTTCTGCTCTGGGTGTGAAATGTTTAGTTATTCCTCGGCCTCCTTTAGCAGTAACGGTACTTGTAATAAGTGTAGCTTATTCGTAGCTTTGGAGGCCAGGCTGGGCGAATTGGAGACCTCGGCTCCGCACCGTGGAAAATTCTACAGCTAGCCAGGCCCCTGTAGTCGGTGCGGACCAAGGTAGCTTAGCCGCCGTTAGTTACCCCCTGGCAGATCCCGAGCAGGCCGGGAAAGCAGGCTGACTGGGTGACTGTGAGGAGGAAGCGTAGCCCTAAACAGAAGCCCCGTGTACACTGCCAACCCGTTCACATCTTTAACCGTTTTTCTCCCCACTCGACGACACACAGCGCCGAGGATCAAACTCTGGTTATTGGCGACTCTGTTTTGCGAAATGTGAAGTTAGCGCACCAGCAACCATAGTCCAATTGTCTTCCGGGGGCCAGAGCAGGCGACATTGGAAGGAAATTTGAAACTGCTGGCTAAGGCTAACCTAAATTTGGTAAGATTGTAATTCACGTCGGCAGTAATGACACCCGTTACGCCAATCGGAGGTCACTAAAAATTAACATTAATTCGGTGTGTAACTTTGCAAAAACAATGTCGGACTCTGTAGTTTTCCTCTGGGCCCCTCCCAATCAGACCGGGAGTGACATGTTTAAGGCCGCATGTTCTCCTTGAAATTGCTGGCTGTCTGAGTGGTGTCCAAAAATGAGGTGGGCTTCATAGATAATTGGCAAAGCTTCTTGGGAAAACCTGGTCTTGTTAGGAGAGACGGCATCCATCCCACTTTGGATGGAGCAGCTCTCATTTCTAGAAATCTGGCCAATTTTCTTAAATCCTCCAAACCATGACTATCCAGGGTTGGGACCAGGAAGCAGAGTTGGAGTCTTACACACCTCTCTGCAGCTTCTCTCCCCCTGCCATCCCCTCATTACCCCATCCCCGTAGAGACGGTGCCTGCTCCCAGACTACCAATAACCAGCAAAAATCTATTTAAGCATAAAAATTCAAAAAGAAAAATAATATAGCACCTTCAACTGCACCACAGACTAAAACAGTTAAATGTGGTCTATTAAACATTAGGTCTCTCTCTTCTAAGTCCTGTTGGTAAATGATATCATAATTGATCAACATATGATTTATTCTGCCTTACAGAAACCTGGTTACAGCAGGATGAATATGTTAGTTTAAATGAGTCAACACCCCCGAGTCACACTAACTGTCAGAATGCTCGTAGCAGGGCCGGGGCGGAGGATTAGCAGCAATCTTCCATTCCAGCCTTATTAATTAATCAAAAACCCAGACAGAGCTTTAATTCATTTGAAAGCTTGACGCTTAGTCTTGTCCATCCAAATTGGAAGTCCCAAAAACCAGTTTTATTTGTTATTATCTATCGACACCTGGTCGTTACTGTGAGTTTCTCTGTGAATTTTCAGACCTTTTGTCTGACTTAGTGCTTAGCTCAGATAAGATAATTATAGTGGGCGATTTTAACATCCACACAGATGCTGAGAATGACAGCCTCAACACTGCATTTAATCTATTATTAGACTCTATTGGCTTTGCTCAAAAAGTAAATGAGTCCACCCACCACTTTAATCATATCTTAGATCTTGTTCTGACTTATGGTATGAAATAGAAGACTTAACAGTATTCCCTGAAAACTCCCTTCTGTCTGATACATTCTTAATAACATTTACATTTACTCTGATGGACTACCCAGCAGTGGGGGAATAAGTTTCATTACACTAGAAGTCTTTCAGAAAGCGCTGTAACTAGGTTTAAGGATATGATTCCTTCTTTATGTTCTCTAATGCCATATACCAACACAGTGCAGAGTAGCTACCTAACTCTGTAAGTGAGATAGAGTATCTCGTCAATAGTTTTACATCCTCATTGAAGACAACTTTGGATGCTGTAGCTCCTCTAAAAAAGAGAGCTTTAAATCAGAAGTGCCTGACTCCGTGGTATAACTCACAAACTCGTAGCTTAAAGCAGATAACCCGTAAGTTGGAGAGGAAATGGCGTCTCACTAATTTAGAAGATCTTCACTTAGCCTGGAAAAAGAGTCTGTTGCTCTATAAAAAAGCCCTCCGTAAAGCTAGGACATCTTTCTACTCATCACTAATTGAAGAAAAATAAGAACAACCCCAGGTTTTTTTCAGCACTGTATGCCAGGCTGACAAAGAGTCAGAGCTCTATTGAGCTGAGTATTCCATTAACTTTAACTAGTAATGACTTCATGACTTTCTTTGCTAACAAAATTTTAACTATTAGAGAAAAAATTACTCATAACCATCCCAAAGACGTATCGTTATCTTTGGCTGCTTTCAGTGATGCCGGTATTTGGTTAGACTCTTTCTCTCCGATTGTTCTGAGTTATTTTCATTAGTTACTTCATCCAAACCATCAACATGTTTATTAGACCCCATTCCTACCAGGCTGCTCAAGGAAGCCCTACCATTATTTAATGCTTCGATCTTAAATATGATCAATCTATCTTTGTTAGTTGGCTATGTACCACAGGCTTTTAAGGTGTGAAATTGTTCCGAATATGTCATTTTCTTTGGGATGTCCGCGAATATTTACCTTTCATGGAATGAATTTTTGTGGAGAAATTGACTGAGATGTACAACTCAATTAAAAACAATAGATTTTATTTATTTGTGGAGACTTAACATAGATTTTCTAAATCCTCATGGCCATTTACATATAGCGGAATAACACACTCAACCAGGATTACTACGAATACATCGATACTCATTGACAATATATTAACAAACGTTATTGTTGGGAATTTAATGGGTGGATTACTTATTAGTGACATCAGTGATCACCTGCCGGGTTTTTTTGTCATTCTTTAGTTGATAAGGTTGATCATACTGACATACCAAATTTCAAAAGAAAAATAACACAGGAATCTATGGCCAATCTTAGAACAGATTTATTGCACCAAGATTGGTGCGGCATATATATTGAAGACACTGACCAATCATATGACTCATTTACCTTTAACTTTAACTAGTAATGACTTCATGACTTTCTTTGCTAATAAAATTTTAACTATTAGAGAGAAAATGACTCATAACCATCCCAAAGACATAGCGTTCTCTTTGGCTGCTTTCAGTGATGCCGGTATTTGGTTAGACTCTTTCTCTCCGATTGTTCTGTCTGAGTTATTTTCATTAGTTACTTCCTCCAAACCATCAACATGTCTATTAGACCCCATTCCTACCAGGCTGCTCAAGGAAGCCCTACCTGTTGTGTGGGCCGCTGAAGAGGAGGTACTGCTGGCCCACCAACACCAGAGGGCGCCCTGTCTGGAGTGCGGGCTCCAGGCAACAGAGGGCGCAGTCGCCTCACAGGAGCAGCCAGGGTGACAGCTGTCACTTATCACCTACAACAGCTGTCACCAATCATCTGATCAGCAGGGGTATATCAACAGGACGACATCTCCACCTCTTTGCAGAGATATCGCTCTACCTAGAAGGTAACGATCTCAGCTGACTGTGTGTTTTTTTGACAGTAACCCTTTGTTACTTTTGTGCGTTGTATAGCAGACTTTCTTCCAACGAGAGGTGGAGGTGGTTTTCCTGCCGTGCGGATTGCTGGGTGCAAACGCGCCCACATTTAACTGTTTTTGTTCCTCGCCAGCAGTACCAGGTCCGACACGTGGAGGCAGTGGCCACCTGGGAGTTCAGGACTTGGCGGCTCCAGTATTCCCGGGGTTCGGTGGCGGAGGAATCGTGTGGTTCCGGTTCTGCTTCGGACAGACGTCCTCTTATCTTCGAGCCTGCCCACGTGACACATTCTTGTGAATTGACTTCTTTGTCTATTGTTGTGATCCGTTGTGTTTGTTGTGCCTATTCACAACAGTAAAGTGTTGTTATTTGACTTCCTCCATTGTCCGTTCATTTGCGCCCCCTGTTGTGGGTCCGTGTTCCTACACTTTCCCAACAGGATATCTCGGCCAACGTCATGGACCCCGAGGTCCATGTTGAACGGACAATGGAAGAGCAGGGCGCACAGGCATCTGCAGGAGGAATGATCGGTGAGTTAGCAGCGAATCCTCACCGCTTTTACGGCTCGCTGGATCTAATGACCGAGCAGAACGTCCTCCTTAACCGCAGGGTGGGCTCTCGCCGCGCAGGTAGGAAGCGCGCCCTCAGGGCGCTGCTGCGGCTCCCACTCCTGTCGATCCTGTGCGCAACAGTGACGTTCCACAGGTCGTTCAACGACCCCTCCCACCTTCCCCTGAAGCATACATAAGCCCTCCAGAGCCGTACGGGGTTGTGTGGAGACATGCGCGGACTTTCTTATGCAGTTGTTCGCTCGTCTTCGCACAACGTCCCGTCATGTACGCGACTGATGCTAGTAAGTAGCTTATGTAATTATCTGCTTCGCGGCGAGGCACGCGCTTGGGCTACAGCGCTCTGGGAGCAAAATTCACGGCTCCTTCTGACATATGATGGGTTTGTGAGGGAGTTCAGAACAGTGTTCCATCACCCAAATAGAGGAGAGACCGCTTCAGCCGTGCTGTTGTCAATGAGACAGGGGCGCCGGAGCGCAGCTGCTTATGCAGTCGACTTCCGCATCGCGGCTGCGAGGTCCGGCTGGAACAGCACTGCCCTCCGTGCCGCCTTCGTAAACGGACTGTCGTTGGTCCTGAAGGAGCACCTGGTGGCCAAGGACGAACCGCGGGATTTAGACGGGCTTATTGATCTCGTTATACGATTAGACAATCGGTTAGAAGAACGCCGTCGGGAACGAGACGAAGGGCGTGGCCGGGCACGTGCCGTCCCTCTCCCTTCCGGTTCCGACCGAGTTCCGCCCTCCCCACGCTCCACGGCCTCTACGCTCCGTGTGGTTACAGCTCCCCCTGCTGATGAAGCTATGGACACGAGCAGGGCCACAATTAGGGCACCAGATAGACAGAGGAGGCTGGCCCGCGGACCGTGCTTTGTTTGTGGCTCAATAGAGCATCAAGTGAGGGACTGCCCCGAGCGGTTAAACACCAACGCCCGCCCCTAGAAACTGGGTTAGGGGTGGGCCAAAACATTCACGTGGGACATACCCATATTGCCACACGACTCCCAGTTACAATCCTTTATGAGGATTTAACCCTGAAGGCCCCAGCACTGGTGGACACGGGCTCTGAAGGGAATCTGTTAGACAGCAGATGGGCCAGGGAGGCAGGGCTCCCTCTGGTGGCGCTTACCTCGCCTGTGCAGGTGCGGGCACTAGATGGCTCCCTACTCCCTCTAATCACACATAAGACACCACCAGTAACTCTGGTGGTGTCAGGAAACCACCAGGAGGAGATCGAGTTTTTTGTGACTCCTGCCACCTCCCGTGTGATTCTCGGGTTCCCTTGGATGTTAAAACACAATCCCTGGATCGATTGGCCGTCCGGGGTAGTGGTTCAGTGGAGCGAGACCTGCCATCGGGTATGTTTAGGTTCCTCGGTTCCTCCCGGTTCCCAGGCTAAGGAGGAAGTCAGAGTCCTGCCCAATCTTGGGACGGTGCCGGTGGAGTACCATGACCTTGTGGATGTGTTCAGTAAGGATCTGGCGCTCACCCTTCCCCCCCACCGTCGATTGTGCCATTGATTTGGTTCCAGGCGTTGAGTTCCCGTCCAGCAGGCTGTACAACCTCTCACGACCTGAGCGCGAATCAATGGAGACCTACATCCGGGACTCTTTAGCCGCCGGGTTGATCCGGAATTCCACCTCCCCGATGGGTGCAAGTTTCTTTTTTGTGGGTAAAAAAGACGGCGGACTTCGTCCATGCATTGATTATAGGGGGCTGAACGAAATCACGGTTCGTAATCGATACCCGTTGCCCTTGTTGGATTCAGTGTTCACGCCCCTGCATGGAGCCCAAATATTCACTAAGCTAGATCTTAGAAATGCGTATCACCTGGTTCGGATCCGGAAGGGAGACGAGTGGAAGACGGCATTTAACACCCCCTTAGGTCACTTTGAGTACCTGGTCATGCCGTTCGGCCTCACAAACGCCCCCGCGACGTTCCAAGCATTAGTTAATGATGTCTTGCGGGATTTCCTGCACCGATTCGTCTTCGTATATCTAGACGATATACTCATCTTTTCTCCGGATCCTGAGACTCATGTCCGGCATGTACGTCAGGTCCTGCAGCGGTTGTTGGAGAACCGGCTGTTTGTGAAGGGCGAGAAGTGTGAATTTCACCGCACCTCTTTGTCCTTCCTGGGGTTTATCATCTCTCCAACTCCGTCGCTCCTGATCCGGCCAAGGTTGCGGCGGTGAGAGACTGGCCCCAACCCACCAGCCGTAGGAAGCTGCAACAGTTCCTCGGCTTTGCAAATTTCTACAGGAGGTTCATTAAGGGCTACAGTCAGGTAGTTAGCCCCCTGACAGCCCTGACCTCACCAAAAGTCCCCTTCACCTGGTCGGATCGTTGCGATGCCGCGTTCAAGGAGTTGAAACGGCGCTTCTCGTCTGCACCCGTTCTGGTGCAGCCCGATCCTAGTCGCCAGTTAGTGGTTGAAGTGGACGCCTCGGACTCAGGGATAGGAGCTGTGCTTTCCCAGAGCGGGAAGACCGCTAAGGTCCTTCACCCGTGGCCTATTTTTCCCGCAGGTTGACCCCGGCCGAACGGAACTATGACGTCGGCAATCGAGAACTCCTTGCGGTGAAAGAGGCTCTTGAAGAGTGGAGACATCTGTTGGAGGGAACGTCCGTGCCATTCACGGTTTTCACTGACCACCGGAACCTGGAGTATATCAGGACCGCCAAGCGGCTGAACCCCAGGCAAGCCCGCTGGTCACTGTTCTTCGGCCGTTTTGACTTCCGGATCACCTACCGTCCCGGGACCAAAAACCAGAGATCGGATGCCTTGTCCCGGGTACATGAAGATGAAGTCAAAGCGGAGTTGTCGGATCCACCAGAACCCATCATCCCGGAGTCCACTATCGTGGCCACCCTCACCTGGGACGTAGAGAGAACCGTCCGGGAGGCCCTGGCACGAAGCCCGGACCCCGGAACTGGGCCGAAGAACAGACTCTACGTCCCACCAGAAGCTAGGGCTGCAGTCCTGGACTTCTGTCACGGCTCCAAGCTCTCCTGTCATCCAGGGGTGCGAAGAACCGTGGCAGTTGTCCGGCAGCGCTTCTGGTGGGCGTCCCTAGAGGCCGACGTCCGGGATTATATCCAGGCCTGCACCACCTGCGCCAGGGGCAAGGCTGACCACCGCAGGGCACCGGGACTGCTCCAGCCGCTGCCTGTGCCTCATCGCCCCTGGTCCCACATCGGCCTGGATTTTGTCACGGGCCTCCCGACGTCCCAGGGTAACACCACCATCCTCACGATAGTGGACCGATTCTCCAAGGCGGCCCACTTCTTGGCCCTCCCGAAGCTCCCGACTGCCCAGGAGACAGCGGACCTCCTGGTCCACCACGTCATCCGGCTGCATGGGATTCCAACAGACATCGTCTCCGATCGCGGTCCCCAGTTCTCCTCGCAAGTCTGGAGGAGCTTCTGCCGGGAACTGGGGGCCACGGTGAGTCTCTCGTCCGGGTACCACCCTCAGACCAACGGGCAAGCAGAACGGGTAAATCAGGAGGTGGAACAGGCCTTGCGCTGCGTGACTGCCGCGCACCCGGCGGCCTGGAGTACCCATTTGGCCTGGAACGAGTATGCCCATAACAGCCAGGTGTCTTCAGCCACCGGCCTCTCCCCTTTTGAGGTGTGTCTGGGGTATCAGCCCCCGTTGTTTCCGGTGGTTGAGGGAGAGGTCGGTGTGCCCTCGGTCCAGGCCCACCTGCGGAAGTGCCGTTGGGTGTGGCGCGCTGCCCGTTCTGCTTTGCTAAAGGCCCGGACGAGGGCAAAAGCCCATGCAGACCGTCGGCGGACCCCGGCCCCTGCGTATCGGCCAGGGCAGGAGGTGTGGTTGTCCACAAAGGACATTCCTCTCAAAGTGGACTACCCCAAGCTACAGGATCGTTACATCGGCCCCTTCAAAATCCTTAAGGTCATCAGTCCAGCCGCAGTGAGGCTTCAGCTTCCGGCCTCACTGCGGATCCATCCTGTTTTCCATGTGTCCCGGGTAAAACCGCATCACACCTCACCCCTCTGTGCTCCGGGTCCGGCGCCGCCTCCTGCCCGGATCATCGATGGTGAGCCGGCTTGGACTGTGCGCCGGCTCTTGGATGTCCGTAGGATGGGCCGGGGCTTCCAGTATTTGGTGGACTGGGAGGGGTACGGACCCGAAGAACGCTCCTGGGTGAAGAGGAGCTTCATCCTGGACCCGGCCCTCCTGCCGATTTCTACCGCCGCCCACCAGGACAAGCCTGGTCGGGGCGCCAGGAGGCGCCCGTTGAGGGGGGGGGTCCTGTTGTGTGGGGCCGCTGAAGAGGAGGTACTGCTGGCCCACCAACACCAGAGGGCGCCCTGTCTGGAGTGCGGGCTCCAGGCACCAGAGGGCGCAGCCGCCTCACAGGAGCAGCCAGGGTGACAGCTGTCACTTATCACCTACAACAGCTGTCACCAATCATCTGATCAGCAGGGGTATATCAACAGGACGACATCTCCACCTCTTTGCCGAGATATCGCTCTACCTAGAAGGTAACGATCTCAGCTGACTGTGTGGTTTTTTGACAGTAACCCTTTGTTACTTTTGTGCGTTGTATAGCAGACTTTCTTCCAACGAGAGGTGGAGGTGGTTTTCCCGCCGTGCGGATTGCTGGGTGCAAACGCACCCACATTTAACTGTTTTTGTTCCTCGCCAGCAGTACCAGGTCCGACACGCGGAGGCAGTGGCCACCTGGGAGTTCAGGACTTGGCGGCTCCAGTATTCCCGGGGTTCGGTGGCGGAGGAAATCGTGTGGTTCCGGTTCTGCTTCGGACAGACGTCTCTTATCTTCGAGCCTGCCCACATGACACATTCTTGTGAATTGACTTCTTTGTCTATTGTTGTGATCCGTTGTGTTTGTTGTGCCTATTCACAACAGTAAAGTGTTGTTATTTGACTTCCTCCATTGTCCGTTCATTTGCGCCCCCCTGTTGTGGGTCCGTGTTCCTACACTTTCCCAACACTACCATTAATTAATGCTTCGATCTTAAATATGATCAATCTATCTTTATTAGTTGGCTATGTACCACAGGCTTTTAAGGTGGCAGTAATTAAACCATTACTTAAAAAGCCATCACTTGACCCAGCTATCTTAGCTAATTAAATAGGCCAATCTCCAACCTTCCTTTTCTCTCAAAAATTCTTGAAAGGGTAGTTGTAAAACAGCTAACTGATCATCTGCAGAGGAATGGTCTATTTGAAGAGTTTCAGTCAGGTTTTAGAATTCATCATAGTACAGAAACAGCATTAGTGAAGGTTACAAATGATCTTCTTATGGCCTCAGACAGTGGACTCATCTCTGTGCTTGTTCTGTTAGACCTCAGTGCTGCTTTTGATACTGCTGACCATAAAATTTTATTACAGAGATTAGAGCATGCCATAGGTATTAAAGGCACTGCGCTGCGGTGGTTTGAATCATATTTGTCTAATAGATTACAATTTGTTCATGTAAATGGGGAATCTTCTTCACAGACTAAAGTTAATTATGGAGTTCCACAAGGTTCTGTGCTAGGACCAATTTTATTCACTTTATACATGCTTCCCTTAGGCAGTATTATTAGACGGTATTGCTTAAATTTTCATTGTTACGCAGATGATACCCAGCATAAAGACATGGATGACCTCTATTTCCTGCTTTTAAACTCAGATAAAACTGAAGTTATTGTACTTGGCCCCACAAATCTTAGAAACATGGTGTCTAACCAGATCCTTACTCTGGATGGCATTACCCTGACCTCTAGTAATACTGTGAGAAATCTTGGAGTCATTTTTGATCAGGGTATGTCATTCAAAGCGCATATTAAACAAATATGTAGGACTGCTTTTCTGCATTTGCGCAATATCTCTAAAATCAGAAAGGTCTTGTCTCAGAGTGATGCTGAAAAACTAATTCATGCATTTATTTCCTCTAGGCTGGACTATTGTAATTCATTATTATCAGGTTGTCCTAAAAGTTCCCTAAAAAGCCTTCAGTTAATTCAAAATGCAGCAGCTAGAGTACTGACGGGGACTAGAAGGAGAGAGCATATCTCACCCATATTGGCCTCTCTTCATTGGCTTCCTGTTAATTCTAGAATAGAATTAAATTCTTCTTCTTACTTATAAGGTTTTGAATAATCAGGTCCCATCTTATCTTAGGGACCTCGTAGTACCATATCACCCCAATAGAGCGCTTCGCTCTCAGACTGCAGGCTTACTTATAGTTCCTAGGGTTTGTAAGAGTAGAATGGGAGGCAGAGCCTTCAGCTTTCAGGCTCCTCTCCTGTGGAACCAGCTCCCAATTCAGATCAGGGAGACAGACACCCTCTCTACTTTTAAGATTAGGCTTAAAACTTTCCTTTTTGCTAAAGCTTATAGTTAGGGCTGGATCAGCTGACCCTGAACCATCCCTTAGTTATGCTGCTATAGACGTAGACTGCTGGGGGGTTCCCATGATGCACTGTTTCTTTCTCTTTTTGCTCTGTATGCACCACTCTGCATTTAATCATTAGTGATCAATCTCTGCTCCCCTCCACAGCATGTCTTTTTCCTGGTTCTCTCCCTCAGCCCCAACCAGTCCCAGCAGAAGACTGCCCCTCCCTGAGCCTGGTTCTGCTGGAGGTTTCTTCCTGTTAAAAGGGAGTTTTTCCTTCCCACTGTAGCCAAGTGCTTGCTCACAGGGGGTCGTTTTGACCGTTGGGGTTTTACATAATTATTGTATGGCCTTGCCTTACAATATAAAGTGCCTTGGGGCAACTGTTTGTTGTGATTTGGCGCTATATAAAAAAATTGATTGATTGATTGATTGATTCGGAGAATTGTTTTTTGGTTATTTCAACTGGGAGGGCCTGGAATAGAAAAAGAGTCATGTTTTAAGTCATGTTTTGTGCCTCATATAGTGAGCTTGTTAGCTGTGCTCAACACCATGTGCCTTATAAATAAATAATGCAGTAATTACATTTATTTTGCCTCTTGTTGCATGAATTGGTAAATGTCATTTATATTTCAGTGCAACTTATATACAGTGCATCCAGAAAGAATTCACAGCGCTTCACTTTTTCCACATTTTATGTTCAAGCTTTATTCCAAAATGGATAAAATTCAATGTATTTCTCAAAATTCTACACACAATAGCCCATAATGACAATGTGAAAAAAGTGTTTTGAGATTTTGCAAATTTATTAAAAATAAAAAACTAAGAAATCACACGTACATACAGTGAGGCAAATAAGTATTTGATCCACTGTCGATTTTGCAAGTTTTCCCACCTACAAACAATGGAGAGGTCTGTAGGTTTTATAGTAGGTACACTTCAACTGTGACAGAATCTAAAAAAAATTCTGAAAAATTACATTGTTTGATTTTTAAATAATTAATTTGCATTTTGTTGCATAAAATAAGTATTTGATCACCTACCAACCAGCAAGAATTCTAACTCTCACAGACCTGTTAGTTTTTCTTTAAGAAGCCCTCTTATTCTGCACTCTTTACCTGTATTAATTGCACCTGTTTGAACTTGTTACCCATATAAAAGACACCTGTCCACACACTCAATCAATCACACTCCAACCTGCCCACCATGGCCAAGACCAAAGAGCTGTAAGGACACCAGGGACAAAACTGTAGACCTGCACAAGGCTGGGATGGATTACAGGACAACAGGCAAGCAGCATGGTGAGAAGACAACTGTTGGTGTAATTATTAGAAAATGGAAGAAACACAAGATGACTGTCAGTCTTCCCCGGTTTTGAGCTCCATGCAAGATCTCACCTCGTGGGGTAAGGATGATTCTGAGAAAGTCCAGAACAACACAGTAGGACCTGGTCAATGACCTGAAGAGAGCTGGGTCGCAAAGATTACATTAGTAGCACACAACGTGGTTTAAAATGCCGCTGTGCACACAAGGTTCCCCTGCTCACCCCTGCACATGTCCAGGCCTGTTTGAGGTTCACCAGTGACCATCTGGATGATCCAGAGGAGGCATCCAGCTGAGATTTTGGCAAACAACTTCCTTCCCTCAGTAAGAGCATTGAAGATGGGTTGTGTCTGGGTCTTCCAGCATGGCAATGACCCCAAACACACAGCCAGGGCAACTAAGGAGGGGCTCCGTAAGAAGCATTTAAAGGTCCTGGAGTGGCCGAGCCAGTCTCCAGACCTGAACTCAATAGAAAATCTTTGGAGGGAGCTGAAACTCCAAACCTGAAAGGTCTGGAGAAGATCTGTATGGAGGAGTGAACCAAAAACCCTGCTGCAGTGTGCAAACGTGGTCAAGAAATACAGGAAATGTCTGAGCTCTGTAACTGCAAGCAAAGGTTTCTGTGCCAAATATTAAGGTCTGTTTTTCTAGTGGATCAAATACTTATTTCATGCAATAAAATGCAAACTTAATTATTTAAAAATCATAAAATGTGATTTTCAGAGTTTTTCTTTAGATTCTGTCTCTCACAGTTGAAGTGTACCTACGATAAAACTTACAGACCTCTCCATTCTTTGTAGGTGGGAAAACTTGCAAAATCAACAGTGGATCAAATACTTATTTGCCCCAGTGTACAGTAGTGTTCAGAATAATAGTAGTGCTATGTGACTACAAAGATTAATCCAGGTTTTGAGTATATTTCTTATTGTTACATGGGAAACAAGGTACCAGTAGATTCAGTAGATTCTCACAAATCCAACAAGACCAAGCATTCATGATATACACACTCTTAAGGCTATGAAATTGGGCTATTAGTAAAAAAAAAAAAAAGTAGAAAAGGGGGTGTTCACAATCATAGTAATGTGGCATTCGGTCAGTGAGTTCATCAATTTTGTAGAACAAACAGGTGTGAATCAGGTGTCCCCTATTTAAGGATGAAGCCAGCACCTGTTGAACATGCTTTTCTCTTTGAAAGCCTGAGGAAAATGGGATGTTCAAGACATTCTTCAGAAGAACAGCATAGTTTGATTAAAAAGTTGATTGGAGAGGGGGAAACTTATACGAAGGTGCCAAAAAATTCTAGGCTGTTCATCTACAATGATCTCCAATGCTTTAAAATGGACAAAAAAAAACAAAACAGAGATGTGTGGAAGAAAACGGAAAACAACCATCAAAATGGATAGAAGAATAACCAGAATGGCAAAGGCTAACCCACTGATCAGCTCCAGGATGATCAAAGACAGTCTGGAGTTACCTGTAAGTGCTGTGACAGTTAGAAGACGCCTGTGTGAAGCTAATTTATTTGCAAGATTCTCCCGCAAAGTCTCTCTGTTAAATAAAAGACATAAATCAAATCAAATCAATTTTATTTATATAGCGCCAAATCACAACAACAATTGCCCCAAGGTGCTGTGACATGTGCAGAAGAGGTTACAATTTGCCAAAGAACACATCAACTGGCCTAAAGAGAAGAGAAGAGAAGACAGTAAAACTGTTCTTTTTGGGTCCAAGGGCCACAGACAGTTTGTGAGACGACCCCCAAACTCTGTATTCAAGCCACAGTTCACAGTGAAGACAGTGAAGCATGGTGGTACAAGCATCATGATATGGGCATGTTTCTCCTACTATGGTGTTGGTCCTATATATCGCATACCAGGTATCATGTGTTGTGTGGGCCGCCAGAAGAGGAGGTACTGCTGGCCCACCACCAGAGGGCGCCCTGCCTGAAGTCCGGGCTTCAGGCACGAGAGGGCGCTGCCGCCACGGACACAGCCGAGGGTGACAGCTGTCACTCATTATCTCTTGACAGCTGTCACCCATCTACTCTACATCATCTCACTCCATAAGACCAGACGTCATCTCCACTCGTTGCCGGAGATATCGTACTTCTATGGAGGTAACATTCTCTGCCTTTATTGATTGATTCCAAGTGCTATTGTGTTGCAGCTGTCAACCAGAGGACCGGCGTGGGTCGCGACTGTTTCGTCCTACGTCAGATAAGTGGTTATACAGACGCTGCACGAGTGTGTGTTAGAGGTGGAGGTGGCATTCCCACCATTGTTGTTACTGGGTGTACACACACCCACACTTGACTGTTTTTGCTCTTCGCCAGCAGTACCACATCCAACAGTCAGAGACGGTGATCACCTGGGAATTCGGGACTTGGCGGCTCCAGTATTCACCAGGTTCAGTGTCGGCGGAAATCGTGTGGTTCCGGCTCTTCTCAGGACAGACGTCTTCTATCCTCGAGCCTGCCCACACGTCACCTTTGTGGATTGACTGTTATCAGATTCTGAGATTGTCTGTATATTCGTTGTGCACCTTCACAACATTAAATTGTTACTTTTTTGGCTCATCTATTGACCGTTCATTTGCGCCCCCTGTTGTGGGTCCGTGTCACTACACTTTCACAACAATCATGGATCAGTTTGGATATGTCTAAATACTTGAAGAGGTCATGTTGCCTTATGCTGAAGAGGACATGCCCTTGAAATGGGTGTTTCAACAAGACAACGACCCCAAGCACACTAGTAAATGAGCAAAATCTTGGTTCCAAACCAACAAAATAAATGCCTTGCAGATGTGAAGAAATCATGAAGAACTGTGGTTATACAACTAAATACTAGTTTAGTGATACACAGGATTGCTAAAAAGCAGTTTGAACATAATAGTTTTGAGTTTGTAGCGTCAACAGCAGACACTACTATTATTGTGAACACCCCCTTTTCTACTTTTTTTTTTACTAATAGCCCAATTTCATAGCCATAAGCATATAAGCTTATATAAGCTTATATAAGCATATAAGCATATGTGCATATCATGAATGCTTGGTCTTGCTGGATTTGTGAGAATCTACTGAATCTACTGGTACCTTGTTTCCCATGTAACAATAAGAAATATACTCAAAACCTGGATTAATCTTTTTAGTCAAATCAAATCAAATCAATTTTATTTATATAGCGCCAAATCACAACAAACAGTTGCCCCAAGGCGCTTTATACTGTAAGGCAAAGCCATACAATAATTACGGAAAAACCCCAACGGTCAAAACGACCCCCTGTGAGCAAGCACTTGGCGACAGTGGGAAGGAAAAACTCCCTTTTAACAGGAAGAAACCTCCAGCAGAACCAGGCTCAGGGAAGGGCACTCTTCTGCAGGGACTGGTTGGGGCTGAGGGAGAGAACCAGGAAAAAGACATGCTGTGGAGGGGAGCAGAGATCAATCACTAATGATTAAATGCAGAGTGGTGCATACAGAGCAAAAAGAGAAAGAAACACTCAGTGCATCATGGGAACCCAGCAGTCTAAGTATATAGCAGCATAACTAAGGGATGGTTCAAGATTTCTCACAGTATTACTAGAGGTCAGGGTAATGCCATCCAGAGTAAGGATCTGGTTAGACACCATGTTTCTAAGATTTGTGGAGCCAAGTACAATGACTTCAGTTTTATCTGAGTTTAAAAGCAGGAAATTAGAGGTCATCCATGTCTTTATGTCTGTAAGACAATCCTGCAGTTTAGCTAATTGGTGTGTGTCCTCTGGCTTCATGGATAGATAAAGCTGGGTATCATGTGCGTAACAATGAAAATTTAAGCAATGCTGTCTAATAAACTGCCTAAGGGAAGCATGTATAAAGTGAATAAAATTGGTCCTAGCACAGAACCTTGTGGAACTCCATAATTAACCTTAGTCTGTGAAGAAGATTCCCCATTTACATGAACAAATTGTAATCTATTAGATAAATATGATTCAAACCACCGCAGCGCAGTGCCTTTAATACCTATGGCATGCTCTAATCTCTGTAATAAATTTTTATGGTCAACAGTATCAAAAGCAGCACTGAGGTCTAACAGAACAAGCACAGAGATGAGTCCACTGTCTGAGGCCATAAGAAGATCATTTGTAACCTTCACTAATGCTGTTTCTGTACTATGATGAATTCTAAACGCTGACTGAAACTCTTCAAATAGACCATTCCTCTGCAGATGATCAGTTAGCTGTTTTACAACTACCCTTTCAAGAATTTTTGAGAGAAAAGGAAGGCTGGAGATTGGCCTATAATTAGCTAAGATAGCTGGGTCAAGTGATGGCTTTTTAAGTAATGGTTTAATTACTGCCACCTTAAAAGCCTGTGGTACATAGCCAACTAATAAAGATAGATTGATCATATTTAAGATCGAAGCATTAATTAATGGTAGGGCTTCCTTGAGCAGCCTGGTAGGAATGGGGTCTAATAGACATGTTGATGGTATGGAGGAAGTAACTAATGAAAATAACTCAGACAGAACAATTGGAGAGAAAGAGTCTAACCAAATACCGGCATCACTGAAAGCAGCCAAAGAGAACGATATGTCTTTGCGATGGTTATGAGTAATTTTTTCTCTAATAGTTAAAATTTTATTAGCAAAGAAAGTCATGAAGTCATTACTAGTTAAAGGTAAAGGAATACTCGGCTCAATAGAGCCCTGACTGTCAGCCTGTCTACAGTGCTGAAAAGAAACCTGCGGTTGTTCTTATTTTCTTCAATTAGTGAGACGCCATTTCCTCTCCAACTTACGGGTTATCTGCTTTAAATGAGAGTTTGTGAGTTATACCACGGAGTCAGGCACTTCTGATTTAAGGCTCTCTTTTTCAGAGGAGCTACAGCATCTAAAGTTGTCCTCAATGAGGATATAAAGCTATTGACGAGATAATCTATCTCACTCACAGAGTTTAGGGAAGCTACTCTGCCCTGTGTTGTTATATGGCATTGGAGAACATAAAGAAGGAATCATATCCTTAAACCTAGTTACAGCGCTTTCTGAAAGACTTCTACTGTAATGAAACTTATTCCCCACTGCTGGGTAGTCCATCAGAGTAAATGTAAATGTTATTAAGAAATGATCAGACAGAAGGGGGTTTTCAGGGAATACTGTTAAGTCTTCAATTTCCATACCATAAGTCAGAACAAGATCTAAGGTATGATTAAAGTGGTGGGTGGACTCATTTACATTTTGAGCAAAGCCAATCGAGTCTAACAATAGATTAAATGCAGTATTGAGGCTGTCATTCTCAGCATCTGTGTGGATGTTAAAATCGCCCACTATAATTATCTTATCTGAGCTAAGCACTAAGTCAGACAAAAGGTCTGAAAATTCACAGAGAAACTCACAGTAACGACCAGGTGGACGATAGATAACAACAAATAAAACTGTTTTTTGGGACTTCCAGTTTGGATGTACAAGACTAAGAGTCAAGCTTTCAAATGAATTAAAGCTCTGTCTGGGTTTTTGATTAATTAATAAGCTGGAGTGGAAGATTGCTGCTAATCCTCTGCCTCGGCCCATGCTACGAGCGTTCTGGTAGTTAGTGTGACTCGGGGGTGTTGACTCATTTAAACTAACATATTCATCCTGCTGTAACCAGGTTTCTGTAAGGCAGAATAAATCAATATGTTGATCAATTATTATATCATTTACTAACAGGGACTTAGAAGAGACAGACCTAATGTTTAATAGACCACATTTAACTGTTTTAGTCTGTGGTGCAGTTGAAGGTGCTATATTATTTTTTCTTTTTGAATTTTTATGCTTAAATAGATTTTTGCTGGTTATTGGTGGTCTGGGAGCAGGCACCGTCTCTACGGGGATGGGGTAATGAGGGGATGGCAGGGGCAGAGAAGCTGCAGAGAGGTGTGTAAGACTACAACTCTGCTTCCTGGTCCCAACCCTGGATAGTCACGGTTTGGAGGATTTAAGAAAATTGGCCAGATTTCTAGAAATGAGAGCTGCTCCATCCAAAGTGGGATGGATGCCGTCTCTCCTAACAAGACCAGGTTTTCCCCAGAAGCTTTGCCAATTATCTATGAAGCCCACCTCATTTTTTTTTTGGACACCACAGTCACATAGCACTACTATTATTCTGAACACTACTGTAAGTATTCACAGCCTTTGCCGTGAAGCTCAGGTGCATCCTGTTTCCACTGATCATCCTTGAGATGTTTCTACAGCTTAATTGGAGTTCACCTGGGGTAAATTCAGCTGACTGGACATGATTTGAAAGGCACACACCTGTCTACATATAAGGTCCCACAGTTTACAGTGAATGTCAGAGCACAAACCAAGCATTAAGTCAAAGGAATTGTCTGTAGACCTCTGAGACAGGATTGTCTTGAGGTACAAATCTGATTCTGTGCAAAAATGCACAGAAACATTTCTGCTGCTCTGAAGGTCCATCATCTGTAAATTACCTCATCCAACCTGATGGAGATTGAGAGGTGCTGCAAAGAGGAATTGACAAAACTGCCCAAAGATAGGTGTGCCAAGCTTGTGGCATCATATTCAAGAAGACTTGAGGCTGTAATTGCTGTCAAAGGTGCATCAACAAAGTATTGAGCAAAGAGTGTAAATATTTAGTACATTTTCTCTCAAAAATTCTTGAAAGGGTAGTTGTAAAACAGCTAACTGATCATCTGCAGAGGAATGGTCTATTTGAAGAGTTTCAGTCAGTTTTTAGAATTCATCATAGTACAGAAACAGCATTAGTGAAGGTTACAAATGATCTTCTTATGGCCTCGGACAGTGGACTCATCTCTGTGCTTGTTCTGTTAGACCTCAGTGCTGCTTTTGATACTGTTGACCATAAATTTTATTACAGAGATTAGAGCATGCCATAGGTATTAAAGGCACTGCGCTGCGGTGGTTTGAATCATATTTGTCTAATAGATTACAATTTGTTCATGTAAATGGGGAATCTTCGTCACAGACTAAAGTTAATTATGGAGTTCCACAAGGTTCTGTGCTAGGACCAATTTTATTCACTTTATACATGCTTCCCTTAGGCAGTATTATTAGACGGTATTGCTTAAATTTTCATTGTTACGCAGCTGATACCCAGCTTTATCTATCCATGAAGCCAGAGGACACACACCAATTAGCTAAACTGCAAGATTGTCTTACAGACATAAAGACATGGATGACCTCTAATTTCCTGCTTTTAAACTCAGATAAAACTGAAGTTATTGTACTTGGCCCCACAAATCTTAGAAACATGGTGTCTAACCAGATCCTTACTCTGGATGGCATTACCCTGACCTCTAGTAATACTGTGAGAAATCTTGGAGTCATTTTTGATCAGGATATGTCATTCAAAGCGCATATTAAACAAATATGTAGGACTGCTTTTTTGCATTTACGCAATATCTCTAAAATCAGAAAGGTCTTGTCTCAGAGTGATGCTGAAAAACTAATTCATGCATTTATTTCCTCTAGGCTGGACTATTGTAATTCATTATTATCAGGTTGTCCTAAAAGTTCCCTAAAAAGCCTTCAGTTAATTCAAAATGCTGCAGCTAGAGTACTGACGGGGACTAGAAGGAGAGAGCATATCTCACCCATATTGGCCTCTCTTCATTGGCTTCCTGTTAATTCTAGAATAGAATTTAAAATTCTTCTTCTTACTTATAAGGTTTTGAATAATCAGGTCCCATCTTATCTTAGGGACCTCGTAGTACCATATCACCCCAATAGAGCGCTTCGCTCTCAGACTGCAGGCTTACTTGTAGTTCCTAGGGTTTGTAAGAGTAGAATGGGAGGCAGAGCCTTCAGCTTTCAGGCTCCTCTCCTGTGGAACCAGCTCCCAATTCAGGTCAGGGAGACAGACACCCTCTCTACTTTTAGGATTAGGCTTAAAACTTTCCTTTTTGCTAAAGCTTATAGTTAGGGCTGGATCAGGTGACCCTGAACCATCCCTTAGTTATGCTGCTATAGACTTAGACTGCTGGGGGGTTTCCATGATGCACTGTTTCTTTCTCTTTTTGCTCTGTATGCACCACTCTGCATTTAATCATTAGTGATCGATCTCTGCTCCCCTCCACAGCATGTCTTTTTCCTGGTTCTCTCCCTCAGCCCCAACCAGTCCCAGCAGAAGACTGCCCCTCCCTGAGCCTGGTTCTGCTGGAGGTTTCTTCCTGTTAAAAGGGAGTTTTTCCTTCCCACTGTAGCCAAGTGCTTGCTCACAGGGGGTCGTTTTGACCGTTGGGGTTTTACATAATTATTGTATGGCCTTGCCTTACAATATAAAGCGCCTTGGGGCAACTGTTTGTTGTGATTTGGCGCTATATAAAAAAATTGATTGATTGATTGATGTGATTTCTTAGTTTTTTATTTTAAAAAAATTTGCCAAAAAAATTCAGAAACACCTTTTCATGTAGTCATTATGAGGTGTAGTGAATAGAATTTTAAGGGAAAAAATTAATTTACTCAATTGTTCTGCTCATTTTTTTTTTTTTTACTATCAGGAGGAAGACCAGAAAATGTTCCTCATTATATGTCATATAATGTGATATTGTCTTTTTATAACCGTAATTAACACATAAAGGACTTACCACTGAGTTTTCCCAAGATCCCTCCCACTGCACTGGGATCAGGTTTAACTCCATGTCTGCCTGCAAACGTAAATGAATAATGATAATATCCAACCTGAATTATGAACAAGATATAACATACAAGACACAGATTAGCACAAAATGTTTCGTTTTGTTTTTCGATCACATGGAACTTGTTCAGGATCTAAAATTTATAATTTAAACATGTTTAAATGACATGTTTAATCTGCACAAACATGTGCTTGTTTGATTACCCATCCAAATACTAGAATTAAGTGGTTCTCACCCAGGCCCTCAAGCACCGCCCAACCTACACATTTTCCACCTCTCCATGCTCTGCCACAGGCTGATTAGCTCATTGCAGCCAATTAAATACCAACACCTGAATGAGTTAATCATCTTTTGGCAGAGCAGGCAGAGATGGGAAATGTGTAAGTTAAGTGGTGCTTCAGGACCGGTGAGAGAAGCACTGGCATTATTTTCCTGTATGCCAGAGAAGGAGCAACAGCAGGGTATTGTTTGCACTGGCATGTGAGTGTGGACAAGATAACTCAGAAACAACAGGATGGATTTCCTTCAAACTTAATGGAGATACTAGCGTGTTGCCCGTGGGGATCCACGGGCTCTAGATTGGGTAGTGTTCATAAAACAGGTACCTGACATTTTTCAAGGCTGGTAATAAATTAAGCAATGAGTTACACTGAACTTACTTAATAAAACCACGCACTCTCGCTCTTAATATAAAGATGATTTACTCCCCCCTGCTGGAAAGGCGTGTGAGTCCAAAATGTACAGTAGTGTTGAGAATAATAGTAGTGCTATGTGACTAAAAAGATTAATCCAGGTTTTGAGTATATTTCTTATTGTTACATGGGAAACAAGGTACCAGTAGATTCTCACAAATCCAACAAGACCAAGCATTCATGATATGCACACTCTTAAGGCTATGAAATTGGGCTATTAGTAAAAAAAAGTAGAAAAGGGGGTGTTCACAATAATAGTAGCATCTGCTGCTGACGCTACAAACTCAAAACTATTATGTTCAAACTGCTTTTTTAGCAATCCTGTGAATCACTAAACTAGTATTTAGTTGTATAACCACAGTTTTTCATGATTTCTTCACATCTGCGAGGCATTAATGTTGTGCTTGGGGTCATTGTCTTGTTGAAACACCCATTTCAAGGGCATGTCCTCTTCAGCATAAGGCAACATGACCTCTTCAAGTATTCTGACATATCCAAACTGATCCATGATACCTGGTATGCGATATATAGGCCCAACACCATAGTAGGAGAAACATGCCCATATCATGATGCTTGCACCACCATGCTTCACTGTCTTCACTGTGAACTGTGGCTTGAATTTAGAGTTTGGGGGTTGTCTCACAAACTGTCTGCGGCCCTTGGACCCAAAAAGCACAATTTTACTCTCACCAGTCCACAAAATACTCCTCCATTTCTCTTTAGGCCAGTTGATGTGTTCTTTGGCAAATTGTAACCTCTTCTTTTATTTAACAGAGTGACTTTGCGGGGGCTTCTTGCACATAAATTAGCTTCACACAGGCATCTTCTAACTGTCACAGCACTTACAGGTAACTTCAGACTGTCTTTGATCATCCTGGAGCTGATCAGTGGGTGAGCCTTTGCCATTCTGGTTATTCTTCTATCCATTTTGATGGTGGTGTTCCATTTTCTTCCACGCATCTCTGGGTTTTTTGTCCATTTTAAAGCATTGGAGATCATTGTAGATGAACAGCCTATAATTTTTTGCACCTGCGTATAAGTTTCCCCCTCGCCAATCAACTTTTTAATCAAACTACGCTGTTCTTCTGAACAATGTCGTGGACGTCCCATTTTCCTCAGGCTTTCAAAGAGAAAAGCATGTTCAACAGGTGCTGGCTTCATCCTTAAATAGGGGACACCTGATTCACACCTGTTTGTTCAACAAAATTGACGAACTCACTGACTGAATGCCACACTACTATTATTGTGAACACCTCCGTTTCTACTTTTTTTTTACTAACAGACCAATTTCATAGCCTTAAGAGTGTGCATATCATGAATGCTTGGACTTGTTGCATTTGTGAGAATCTACTGGTACATTGTTTCCCATGTAACAATAAGAAATATACTCAAAACCTGGATTAATATTTTTAGTCACATAGCACTACTATTATTCTGAACACTACTGTAATTAGCAATGCTAGCTAATATCTGTAGCTTCTCTACAAATATTTGTCCTATCAGCGTTCTGTTTTGACAGTGTTCATCCTTGACCCAAAATACATAAGCATACCAAACGGCAAATGTTAGCTGCGCTCTGTTTGCCCATGATGGAAGTTACACGCACGCACAGCTGTTTGTCTTTTCCACATGCAGGTGCTTCTAATTTTAGACACAAACAGGGTGGAGAAAGACATCCAACAATATACATTTCAGTCATAGTACCAGCAACATGAGACTTAAGTCACTCATGGTAACGGCAACATAACACTTACCTAACTGACTAAACCAAATGAACTACAAAAACACAATAAATCAATAACACTAGCAACACTGTTAAACTAACATGAACGGCAATAACAATATTTAAAACCCCAAAAAACCCTAACTCCCACTGTGCATTGCAGGACAACATCCACTGTATTGGCAGGGATCTCCCCAGACAATGGAACAACAGCATTACGCCATTATAGTGTTATCACAGCGCTGTTATACTGTGCCCTGCTCTCAGGTAGTTTTATAATCCAGCCAGGGTGTCTGTGCTGAACTGCCTGGCCGCCCCTCCCTTGCCGGCAGAGAGCTGAGCATAACAACTTTGCAGCTCAGAGTGCTAGAGCAAAGCATCTCACAGTGGAAAAAAAAAACAAAAAAAAACTCAAAGTCAAAGTCCAATAAAAAGAGCTCCTTCTGCTTGCATAGCTCCAGAAATTCAGAAATTTATTTATAGACTTTATTTTACAGTTGAAAGCCTTCATGTTTCCAAAGTTTGCTCAAATATGGTGTGAGAGTGACGATTCTCTTGCTCCCTCACAGAGAGGAGGAACCAGCGAGAAAGGAGAGGAGAGGGGAGAGAGAGAGGAGGAACCAGCGAGAAAGGAGAGGAGAGGGAGAGGAGAGGAGAGAGAGAGAGAGAGAGAGAGAGAGAGAGAGAGAGAGAGAGGAGGAGGGAAAAGTGTGAACAGCAGATGCTACATGCTGTAAAAAAAAGCAGCAAAGCAATTTTAATCAACGATCATCTTTACACATCCTCAGTGAAACAGTAAAGTGTGAAAAACTGATTCAGAAAGTTTTTCATCCAGGGTTTCATCATTAACAGAGCAGTTTTTCTTCTTTACTTCTTCCAGTTACTTCTTACAGAATTATTTTTTCGTTTTCTTTTTATTATTGTTGTTTACGCACCAATGACCCTAGATCAAATTACTTGTATGTGAGAACTTTGCAATAAAATTGATTCTGATTCTGATTTGACAATCAAATCAGTCCAGATTTAGCGCTTGTTCAATTAAGACAATTAGGGGTTATATTGTTTTAAAAAAGTATGCAATCCCACTAAAAAATGTTGAAAAAAAACCCCTAAACTATCAACATGACAGAAAAACTCTGCCTGTCTTACTGGATTAAAGGAACACTGTTCATTTTTGAAGAAGAGATCAAATGTTATGTCCATCAAATATTAGTGTTTTTAAACTTTTCAATGTTATTTATTTTCATAACTTAAACAGAAAAATGCAAAAAATAACTTTGATATTACAACATAAGTATCATTTTTTTTGTCAATTATTCTTGCTTTCAATGCATCTGAAACCAGTCAAGATGACTTGCAACGCGCGTCACCTCGGGTGATAATTGCCAACAGAACCGCTACACTAAAAACCCTGATTGGTTAGCTAAAATTGCTAATTTCTCCAAAAATATTAGTCCTAACTTTCTCCAACTTTCTGTTTACGCAGCATTCATCCTTGACCCAAAATACATAGCATACCAAACGTCAAATGTCAGCTCTCCCCAGTTTTCATGTGATCGAAGCCATACACATGCACAAACACACATGCATAGAGTCCAATTGACTATTATTATACAGACTATTTGGACAGATATCTAGAGGTGATTAGATTTTGGAGTAGTTTGGTCAAAGGTCAAGGAAAACATGGCACAAAAAACTTTTTTTTTGTATATCTCAACAACCAAGAAGCCTAGATGGATGATGTAAACCATTTATTGATCAGCAAAATATTTATGACTGATTGGTATGAATGACTTCATAATGAAGCCAGACAGAAGTCACATGATGACATCATGCACAGCCAAAAACACCATTATGGACATATACATACTGATTACTTGTACACTTACACTCAACAAAAATATAAACGCAACACTTTTGGTTTTGCTCCCATTTTGTATGAGATGAACTCAAAGATCTAAAACTTTTTCCACATACACAATATCACCATTTCCCTCAAATATTGTTCACAAACCAGTCTAAATCTGTGATAGTGAGCACTTCTCCTTTGCTGAGATAATCCATCCCACCTCACAGGTGTGCCATATCAAGATGCTGATTAGACACCATGATTAGTGCACAGGTGTGCCTTAGACTGCCCACAATAAAAGGCCACTCTGAAAGGTGCAGTTTTGTTTTATTGGGGGGGATACCAGTCAGTATCTGGTGTGACCACCATTTGCCTCATGCAGTGCAACACATCTCCTTCGCATAGAGTTGATCAAGTTGTCAATTGTGGCCTGTGGAATGTTGGTCCACTCCTCTTCAATGGCTGTGCGAAGTTGCGACAATGAACTGGAGTCAGGTCGAGACCCCAATGAGGACGACGAGCATGCAGATGAGCTTCCCTGAGATGGTTTCTGACAGTTTGTGCAGAAATTCTTTGGTTATGCAAACCGATTGTTCCAGCAGCTGTCCGAGTGGCTGGTCTCAGATGATCTTGGAGGTGAACATGCTGGATGTGGAGGTCCTGGGATGGTGTGGTTACACGTGGTCTGCGGTTGTGAGGCTGGTTGGATGTACTGCCAAATTCTCTGAAATGCCTTTGGAGACGGCTTATGGTAGAGAAATGAACATTCAATACACGAGCAACAGCTCTGGTTGACATTCCTGCTGTCAGCATGCCAATTGCACGCTCCCTCAAATCTTGCGACATCTGTGGCATTGTGCTGTGTGATAAAACTGCACCTTTCAGAGTGGCCTTTTATTGTGGACAGTCTAAGGCACACCTGTGCACTAATCATGGTGTCTAATCAGCATCTTGATATGGCACACCTGTGAGGTGGGATGGATTATCTCAGCAAAGGAGAAGTGCTCACTATCACAGATTTAGACTGGTTTGTGAACAATATTTGAGGGAAATGGTGATATTATGTATGTGGAGAAAGTTTTAGGTCTTTGAGTTCATCTCATACAAAATGGGAGCAAAACCAAAAGTGTTGCGTTTATATTTTTGTTGAGTATATATTATGGTGTGTAGAGAGTGTAGGGCAGAAGTATTCGACTCATACCAGAAAGGGCCGAGAGGGTGCAGGTTTTCTTTTCAGCCACTGACTTCACCAGGTGATTTCAATGATTAAGATCACTTTGAGCAGCTGTAATCAGTTAATCAGTGAATTCACCTGGTGGAGTCAGAGGCTTCAAAGAAAACCAGCATCCTCTTGGCCCTTTCGGGAATGAGCTGAAGAGCCCTGGTGCAGGGTATGCATCAGCCCCTTGATGCCATTCATTTGCTCGTGCTTGAACAAGGACAAGAAATCCAGCTACTAGAGATGCAAAATAACTAATCTCAAGTCTCTCTAAATAAACAGTTAGCATCTGTAAAAGCCAAACACAAAAAGACAAAAAGGACGACTATGCTTCATTCAACTTGTGCAGATTTGCAGCCCATAATCCCTTGAGGGAAATAAGCACAGACTATCAACCTAGTGAAGAGCAGATTCTGTTAAAGATGGAGAAGAAGAAAGGGTAGTCAAAAGTGTCAGTACAACCCTTTGTTGGAAGAATGTGGTGTTTTTTATACAGAAAATTAGGAATCACAGATAGTGTACTCAATGTGAATAGGAGGAGTTGATGCTTATTTCACTAAAGGTCACTTTACAGTGAAATGCTGATGATGATATAACTACTTTTATGTTGACAATAGCTAGAAGAGATCCACTTGGTGTGAAAACAGTCACTAGTATTACTTCGTAGACAGAGACACCAAGATGAAGCCTTTGTGCATTTTCCCTGTTTTGCAGTTCAGTCAATAAAATTGTAGGTCACTGACATCTGACGTCATTAATGGAGCTTCAGTCAGCTAAGAACAAGTGACAGAGTGAAGAGAAGCTCAGCCTTGATGAGACACTAGCCTGACTCACAGGAACAATTCAAGGACTGATGGCCAATTTTTAGAACCTGGAGAGGCTGTAAATGGTTTGATGAGGCTGTACCACCATTAATCATCTGAAATAGTAAAAAAGAAAAAGACAAAGTCCCTAAACAGTGTAGAAATTGCTTACTGTTAAATCTGTACCACATAAAATCATGTTAATTAAGGTCAAATATCTGTTTGACTTTGTCTAAATTGGTTTGGAGAGTTGCTGTAGGATCTCATAGACTAGTTTGATGCGAATGACCACTGGGCCAATTAATAAATCCTCAGGGAAAGACTGTAAGACCTGTCTTTAGAACTGGTTGTATTCCACTCCTTTGGATGGCTAGAATTAAGGCAGAAGTATATACCATGCTTTCCAGAATCGCATCTCTTACAAAAAACCTCTTGAAGATGAAAACCCATATATAATTCACACTAGAGTATAAAGGTGCCTTGGCACTTCCACAAATTTGATCCCCGTGCTGACACGTAATTTAGCATGCCAATGAGTAAACTCACTGTAAACTGTTGCAAACTGTCCATGAATTGTGTGTGGCTGCATGCCAGTGTGCAAAGAAGATTTTGAAATGTTCAAAATTTCTGGCATGCATAAATTTTGTGCTACGTGCGTGAACTAGCCATGAACAGAGCAGAGCTATGAGTAGCTCCAGTAGCAGTAGAGCGAGCAGCAGAGCAGATGTTCAGCGTTTGTGTAGGAATAGTTCTGCCATATTCCAAGCAGACCTGGCTTATTACAGTCGCAGCAGCGGGAGGCTGACAACCCAGGCCCGCGACAGCATCGGAGGCTGACAACCCAGGCCCGCGACAGCATCGGAGGCCGACAACACAGGCCCGCGACAGCGTCAGAGGCCGACAACACAGGCCCGCGACAGCGTCAGAGGCCAACCACCCAGCCCCATGGCAGAGTCAGAGGCCGACAACCCAGCCCCGAAGCAGCGTCGGAGGCCCAACTCAGACCCGCAGCAGCATCGGAGGCCAACAACCCAGGCCCGCGACAGCATCGGAGGCCGACAACCCAGGCCCGCGGCAGCGTCGGAGGCTGACAACACAGGCCCGCGGCAGCGTCGGAGGCCGACCACCCAGCCCCGTGGCAGAGTCAGAGGCCGACCACCCAGCCCCGCAGCAGCGTCGGAGGCCCAACCCAGCCCTGCGGCAGCATTAGAGGCCCAACCCGGCCCCGCTTTAGCGAAAGAGGCCCAATTCAGCCCCGCAGCAGCGTCGGAGGCCGACAACTCAGACCCACAACAGCATCAGAGGCCAACCACCCAGCCCTGCGGCAGCATCGGAACTTGACCACCCAGCCCCGCGGCAGCGTCAGAGGCCCAACCCGGCCCCACGGCAGCATTGGAAGCCCAACCCAGCCCCACAGGAGTGTCGAAGGCTGATAACCAAGGCCCGCGGCAGCGTCGGAGTCCACCAAACAGGCCCACAGTAACAGCAGCTGCAACATCTAGGACCACGGCTTCTGCATTGGTTGTCTGGGACTATAGTAGTGTGATTCATTTTTAATAAAGCCCTACTACATCCTGAAAGCAGCATGGCCTTAAAAAGTCTTCAAAAAGACATGGAGGAATTAAAGGATTCCATAAACATGTCCACAGAAATGGCTTTTTTGACAAAACAAAACCACATCATTATAGAACAACTGGGAGAAATGAAACAGTTAAAACTTGAAAAATCTGAACAAGAACAGAAAATTTTATATCTGGAAAATCGGGTGTCTCACTTGGAGCAGTATTCACGTATGAACGATGTCATCATCTCCGGACTAAAAATTACACCAAGGAACTTCTCACAAGCTGTAACGGGAGTTAGTTCTGAAGACGGTGGACACGAGGAAACCATGGAGGAACAGGTGACTGCATTCCTTGTCATAAATAAAGAAAATATTGAAGCATGTCACACACTGCCAACTCGAAATAAGACATCCACTCGTTATCATCCGCTTTAGGGGTGGTGGCCAAGTGGTTAATGCGCTTGGTTTCAGTTCAGAAGGTTCCGGGTTCAAATCCCACCCCTGCCACATTTCTCCATGTAATGTGGAGTTGCGTCAGGAAGGGCATCCGGCGTAAAACTTGTGCCAATTCAATATGCAGATCCACCTTGGATTTGCTGTGGCGACTGTTAAGGATTTTATATATATATATATATATGTTATCACTGTTAAACATTTGTACCTTCGTCTTCTGTCTTATGAAAACGGTGTTGTGCTGTTTGCACTTCACCCTGAGAATGTATGTGTTATTCAACCTTGTTTTAGCTTTGTCTTCTTTCTCATGAGAACGGTGTTGTGCTGTTTTGCACCTGTCTTAACCAAGCCTGAGAATTCAATTTTGTTTTAGCACTCTGGGGTCAATCTGAGCTGGGAATGAAGGGCTGGATGTACTTATTATTATAATATAACTTTGTTTTCGCAGCCTCTTAACGACTGGGAGTAAGAGAACGTTTTGACTGTTGTGATGTGGTGCTTAGTGTGAAGGAGTGTGAAGGACAGGACACTTCAGGCAGATGCAGAACAGCTGATAACTGCAACAGACGAACGAGATGTGCTGACCTGTGTAAAAGAAAGTGTCCTTCCTTACAGCTGCACTTATTGACGTATGCGTTTATGTTACGGGAAGAAACTTGTCTTGCGTCATCACCCCCACCCTTAGGACAAGTTTTTTGTTTATGTGATGAGGGCGTCTCTTAATAAAAAGAGCGGAAAAGCAGGCCAGACTTTAGTGTAGCCTTGGTGTACAGCCTGGCCGCACTCCGCGCGTAATATTTGACTTTCTGTCTCACTGGTGTTTCTTGACTCTGTTTGTCTTGTTAAAGGTTTAAAAATGTTTGGAGGAGAAAATACCCAACATTGACTGGGGGCTCGTCCGGGATTTCAACAATACCGGAGGTCTCCGGCGGAGGTCGTCAAGTCCAGACGTAAATCCTTGGCCAAGGTCCGATCGATTGATCGTGTCTGCAATTGTCGACCACCGTTGGCATCGTCTGGTTGACGAGATTTTCCCGAAGAAGACAGACAGGAAGTCGAGTCAGTGAGTAGAATTTCTTTGTAAATAGTACTGAGTGAGTGGTGATCAGATCACATAAACAGTTAAATTCCGCAAGCGATGATACAGAATCGTCTGTTAATGCAAAGCAGTTAAACTCTGTAAGGAGGGTGCGGACTCCTCTGTTTATATACGCGTACCGGTAGGGGATAAAAGTGATCACATAAAACAGTTAAACTCCGTAAGCGATGATACAGAATCGTCTGTTAATGCAAAGCAGTTAAACTCTGTAAGGAGGGCGGACTCCTCTACGGTTGCGAGGGACGCAAGTAGTTAAATTCCGGAAGGAGGATACGGACTCCTCTGTTTTAATACGTAAAGGAAATCCCGGGTAGAAATACGTGCACTGTAAAAAGTAGTTAAATTTGGCAGGGACGGCGGAGTCCCCTAAGGCAGGACATTAGTTAAATTTCACAGGAGGGCGAGCTCCCCTGGCATAAGAATACGCGTACGATTATTAAAAGTGTTTCTATGTGTAAATAGTGTTTTGCGCAAGTGTAAATAACTGTGTGAAAACTGTGTGTGTGTAATACTTTGGACAACGTTAGTGACAACCGTGCGTGTGGAAGCAGAGGCAAGTGATTCCGCTTCCTACGGGGAGGTGAAAGGAATCAACCACACGACGGCAAATTAATTGTCACGTCCAAAGAAAGTGTGAAAACTTCAGATTTAGAACACCCCAGGTGTGCCCCCGTCTGAAGTCCAAATTATAACAAGGGATAATAAAAATGGGGGGTAAGACGTCTATAAATAAGGAAAATTTATCAACTGACGACTGGAAATTTATGGAAGCAAAAAAAAATCCAAGACCAACAAAAAATTGGAGACCTGGATTAATAAACATGACTTTGACGGACGACTGAACCTGATCAGTATACAGAAGCTGAAGAAGGAGTTAGAACAGCAACATAAAGGTGATGAGAAAAAGATGCAGAAAGTAGGGGCAGATTTAGTGGCATTTTGGGAGGAAGAAGCAGAGAACAGACAGAAAGGAGCAGAGAAGCGACGATTAGAGAAAGCAAGAAAAAAGAAAGCTGTAGGTAAGGCAGAAGAAGATGTGATAATTCAGCACAGAGAACCAGAACAGCCTCAACAATCACCGCCGGCTGGATCGTCGGTGACAACAACACCTTTATATCCCTCTCTACCAGAGGATGACGATGTACCGCCACCACAGTATGATTTAGCAGTAAAACCTAAGGTAAAAAGTGAAAAACCAGAAAAACCACAAACACGCAGTCAAGCGAAAGTGCCCACAGCCCCTCCCATGGTGGAACACAGTGACCAGGGAGGTGCCTATCCTATGATAGAAGTACCAAATCCTCGTGCAGGAACAGCAGGACAGCGATCAACCATGCTCGTATATCGGACATGGAATGCTGATGATATCAAAGCAGCAGTCGACATGATACCATCGCCACATGTCGACATTGAGGGATTTATGCAGGATATAGAAAACATTAGAACATCTTACCACCTTAATGGACCTGAAGTCCAACAGGTGTGGATGAAAGCATGTGGCCCTAAATGGAGTCAGGTACGTGGAGACTGGAATCCTGCAGATCAACAAGGCGTACCACTGACACATGATGATCTAGTCTTGAAAACAAGAGTGGAAGCTACGATTACACGTGCAAAAGGTGTGTTAGGACCAAAGACAAATTATACTGAAATTACCAGGACAACTCAGAAAGAAGGAGAGCCATGGATAGAGTTTAGATGCAGATTTGAGAGTGTATTTAGAGTCCATAGTGGCATATTGCCAGGAACACCAGTGTATGAAAACAAATTGAAAAATGTTTCACCTGTGAAGCTGACAATGACCGATTTGATTCATGATGGCAACTCAACAGCTGTCATAACAGTAACAGGTGCCACTGAAGATGTTTTAAAATTGAGATTCACAGGTATGCCATTACATGTGTCACTTTGTAAACCATATTTGACAGAATGGCAAGAATTGGGACTGACAGTCATAACAGCTTTGTCAGCCACTGATTGGAGCAGAGTTGGACCACGAACGGAGTTCAGTCCATCAACTAAATTGTATAAAGTGCCAGTTAATGTCTCATTGGTGCTGACAGCTGGAACACACATTAATGTGTCCACTTCACAATCCTGAGTGTTTCAGTTGAGTCCTGAAGAGGATGATCTTCTCTCTTCTGTACCATCAGGATTGTGGACAACAGGTCCTTCAGACGTAGGACTGATAAAAATGCACAACCTGTAGTTATAAGACCAAAAACAGAATACAGACCATGTGTAAGACAGTATCCATTGAAACCTGATGCAATTGAAGGAATCAGGCCGGTAATAGAGAATTTATTAACAGCAGGAGTAATAGTGCCATGTCCAGATTCACCATGTAACACACCCATATTTCCTGTAAAAAAAGGCTCCGCCCTCAGTGGGATGGAGATAGATTCAAGATCTGCAGGCAGTAAATGCTGCTGTGATTAAAAGAGCACCATGTGTACCAGATCCGCACACACTGTTAAGCTCATTGAGATTAAATTCTAGTTGTTTTTCTGTAATAGATATCAGTAATGCATTTTTTTTTTTTTTTCTGTACCAGTACACCCAGATAGTCAATTCTGGTTTGCTTTTACCTTTAAAGGACAACGATATACATTTACCAGATTACCGCAGGGTTACGCAGACAGTCCAACTATTTATTCTCAAGTCATGTCAGCATGTTTAGCCAATTTCGTTCCACCGGCAGATAGCCAACTATTAGTGTATGTTGATGACATTCTGATTGCCTCTGACACACGAGAAAACTGCATAACTGACACAGTAGCATTATTATGTTTCTTATTTGATAATGGCCACAAAGTGAGTAAAAACAAAGTTCAGTTGTGTAGGGATAAAGTAAAATATTTAGGACATGAATTATCAGCCACAGGGCGTACTATCCTGTCTGACAGGAAGGAAGCAATTTTGCACGCTCCAAAACCACAAACCAAAAAGCAGATGATGTCATTTCTTGGACTGACTAATTACTGCAGGGCATGGATTCCCTGCTATGCAGAATTGACTAGTCCACTTTCTGATTTGATGTACAAGGATGATATTTCAATGTCAACCGTGTTGGAATGGAACAAAGATGCTGAGGAAGCTTTTGTAAAAGTAAAACAAACAGTGTCATCCACAGTTTTGGCACTACCAGATTATAGTAAACCATTCATTCAAACAGTTGATTGTAAGAATAAGTTCATGACTAGTGTTTTGGTTCAAGTGTATGGCTCAAAATTGAGGCCAGTTGCCTACTACTCATCTAAATTGGATGCAGTGGCAAGTGCTCTACCACCATGTGTACAGGCTGTTGTTGCAGCCTTTATGGCTGTTCAAAGTAGCAGTAATGTTGTTCTATTCCATCAGTTGACACTGGAAGTTCCACATGCAGTTTCTGCACTTCTGTTGCAGACAAAAATGAGCCTTTTGTCCCCAGCAAGACATCTTTCGTGTATGTCCTTGCTATTATCACAACCACATCTTACGGTAGAGCGATGTACAACATTGAATCCATCCACATTGATACCCTTACCTGAGGATGGTGAGCCGCACAATTGTCTTGATGTAGCTACGGTCTGTACGAAAGCACGTCCAGACCTCCAGGACACACCCATCCCAAACAGTACAATTGTGTATGTGGATGGTTCTTCCACTGACAAAGCTTATGGACAAACACAATCTGGATATGCTGTTGTCACAAATTCAGAAGTATTGGATTCTGCTTCATTGCCATCGTCATTTTCAGCACAAGCAGCTGAATTAGTTGCTTTAACTGCAGCTTGCTATCTGTTTAAAGGTACGGCTGTATCAATTTATACAGACAGCCAGTACGCTTTCAGTACGCTGTGAAATTGCCTAACCAAATTGCTATATGCAAATGTGCGGCTCACACCAAAGGCTCTGACAGTGTTTCAAAAGGAAATGACGTTGCTGACAAAACCGCAAAGGCGGCAACAGCTCTTTCTATTTTTCTCCTATATGACACCCCTCCGGATATGACCACAAAAGAAACCCATATTGCCAAAAAAAAAATATGTTTAAATGGGCAGCTATTATGAGCCATGGCGTGACGCATGTCTCATCAGGGGGTATGATATCGCAATTGCAATCTATTTTTTGTCTTTATGGGTTCGATGCATATGCAAAACAGCATTGTAGAGCATGCATGACATGTGCAAAACACAACTCACAAGGCAATTTGAGACCCCAAAGAGGTAAATTTCCAACACCACAATATCCCTTTCAAGTGGTTCATATGGATTATATACAGCTGAGTAAACATGAAGGGAAGGAATTTTGTTTAGTCATAATTGATGCCTTCTCAAAATGGGTAGAATTGTTCCCTACAAAACATGCAGGTGCACTTACAGTGGCTAAGGCATTGTGCAAAGACATCATTCCATGATTTGGAATACCAGAAACAGTCTATTCAGATAATGGAGCGCATTTTGTTAATACAATAGTGCAATACGTAGGAGAAGCGCTACAGGTCAATCTCAAAAATCATTGTGCTTATCAACCACACAGTGCCGGATTAGTGGAAAGGACAAAGGGCACATAAAAGGGCGCAATAAAAATAAGATTAAGGAAATGTATAGAAGAGACAAAACAAACCTGGATTGAATGTTGGACCTAGTAAAATTGTATATGAGAATAACACCAACACCATCAGGGTTAACACCATTTGAGATACTTTATGGACGACCATATCGTCTACCAATTTTGACATGGATACTAAAACAGCAGATGAGGAACAAACATTAGCAAATTTTATGAAAAAGACATTAACACAGAAAGAGATAACTTAAACACATTTACTGCCGAATAATTTTGATCTTCCACAGGACGGCCTTCCAGTAGTCTAGCCAGGAGACTGGGTGTTCATCAGAGTCCAGTCCTCGTTGGGAAGGTCTATACCAAGTGCTGTTAACAACACCAACTGCAGTAAAGATAGCGGAGAGATCAACGTGGATACATCACTGTAAGATACAGCGTGTGTTGGCGGCCTCCACAGTGGAAGGGGAAGTCTGGCTACAAAGGGAGTCTATTTAATTAGCAATAGATTGTCTCAATGCCAGTGAAGCAGGGAGATCCTTGCACTATTAGGTGAGGTGGTTAACAACACTGTATCCTAGCAATCATGACTGAACTACAGCAGACCCCGGAGCGGCGTGCTCAGCGCCGCCGCTGCCGGACTGTTGGTAGGGCAGCCGGTTGCGTTGTGATCTTAGTGTGTTTCGTGCTCCTCGGATTCCTGGCCTGGTGGAATGGAATTACGTTACTAATTGTTATGTTTGTTCACAGATACCTATATCCTCAACACACCCAGCTCTGGCGGCTAAACCGTACCCTGCTAGGGTGACAGAATGTCTTATCATACGGATGCATAATCAAACTGTATTTCGGGGGCAGCAGTTCTCAGCAAATCTGATAAGATGTAACACCACTTGCCTCAGTGCAACCACTTATATGATAGGGATTTCAACAGAGGACGTACAAGCGTGCCCAAGTGCTGCTCCATTGACTAGACTGAAGGGAAATGCAAAAATATCATCACGTTAAATTGTCATCACAACGGCCATTCCCAATTTGCTTTTACGGGACAGGGAATAAAAATGTAGGTAAAATTAAGAAACGTCTGTGTACCCAAACGTATGTTTTATCAAATAATTTAAGCCTAACCAAAACATAATATGTGGATGGTACTTATCTTCATCACATTGGACGGGGATGTAATTATACAGGCTCCTGTCCATGGGGAACGGATGAATTATGTGCTTATGTTAGTAAGTTTTTGCTACCACCTATAAATGGTACTCCGGTGTATGATGACATCTATTGGCTTTATGGTTCCAGACTGTACATGAGTCTCCCACCAAATTGGGGTGGTGTGTGTGCACCTACCCAGGTGACTGACCATACATATGTGGTAGGACCTCCACAGAGAAGAATGGCAGCACCAGACGGAGGAGATTGATATACCCAGATGTGTTACCACATGATCACATGTGGGGCTCGGATGTACTAAAGGACCAAAAAATTGTGGTCTGTAGGAGATAAAATAGCACATTCATTGTTCCCCTGGATAGGAGTGGGAAAAAATTCATTAATGATTGAAACTCTGAATTATCGATTGGGTCTGTTCATGAATGTAACTAAAAAAAATAGTAGCAGCTCAAAACACTGAAATAGATGCTTTACGTACCATGGTGATGCAAAATCGCATGGTTTTAGACTTGCTTACTGGTTCACAGGGAGGAGTTTGTGTTCTGCTGAACACAACATGCTGTACTTTCATCCCAGACTCCATTCATTCAGTGGATATGCAGGACGCATTGGAAGAGCTGAATAAACTTCGTGATGCAATGCATAAAGACACCCTAGCCGTGAACCGGTGGAATCCCTGGTCCTGGTTGACTTCAGGACCATGTTGGCAGTTACTATTGAAAATGGTGACACCAGTTATTATAGTCCTAATTCTGATTGGACTTTGCATGTGTTGTGTGATCCCTTATATCAAAACAATGGTTGGCAAAATGGTGTCAAATACATTTGTACAGTGTAATCTGGCCTTCCAACAAACTATGCCAAAATATCAAGCATTGAAACAGTCAGACCTTAGTGGAGAAAACTGTAATGACTGTACTGAGAATTATGATGATATTGAAAAGCTCACAACTCCAGTTCAAGCTTGAACTGTTGACGTGATGAGTTAACACACTCTTAGCCTATGAAGCTTTAGCTGAAAAAGTAATAAGACAAGTGGTGTAGTCGAATAATACAGAAAAAACAGTTCATTTATACCAGTCGGTAGGAGTGATGTATGGTGGTGGTGTGGTGATAACAGAATCTTTGACAGACTGCCACGAAATGTGTCAGGTTATTGTGCATTAATATCATTATTGTTACCCATGACCCCTGAAGACGTTACGACATATGCAAATGTTAAGGATTTTATATATATATATATATATGTTATCACTGTTAAACATTTGTACCTTCGTCTTCTGTCTTATGAAAACGGTGTTGTGCTGTTTGCACTTCACCCTGAGAATGTATGTGTTATTCAACCTTGTTTTAGCTTTGTCTTCTTTCTCATGAGAACGGTGTTGTGCTGTTTTGCACCTGTCTTAACCAAGCCTGAGAATTCAATTTTGTTTTAGCACTCTGGGGTCAATCTGAGCTGGGAATGAAGGGCTGGATGTACTTATTATTATAATATAACTTTGTTTTCGCAGCCTCTTAACGACTGGGAGTAAGAGAACGTTTTGACTGTTGTGATGTGGTGCTTAGTGTGAAGGAGTGTGAAGGACAGGACACTTCAGGCAGATGCAGAACAGCTGATAACTGCAACAGACGAACGAGATGTGCTGACCTGTGTAAAAGAAAGTGTCCTTCCTTACAGCTGCACTTATTGACGTATGCGTTTATGTTACGGGAAGAAACTTGTCTTGCGTCATCACCCCCACCCTTAGGACAAGTTTTTTGTTTATGTGATGAGGGCGTCTCTTAATAAAAAGAGCGGAAAAGCAGGCCAGACTTTAGTGTAGCCTTGGTGTACAGCCTGGCCGCACTCCGCGCGTAATATTTGACTTTCTGTCTCACTGGTGTTTCTTGACTCTGTTTGTCTTGTTAAAGGTTTAAAAATGTTTGGAGGAGAAAATACCCAACAGCGACCCCAAGTGCAAACAAGGGAACAGCCGAAGGGACTTACTATCATCATCCGCTTTGCAAACAAAAGGCACAAAATTGAATTACTTAAACAGGGAAGGAAGTTGAAAGGCACAAATGTTTACATAAATGAGCATCTTACCAAGTGTAATGCAGATATCGCTGGGAAAGCTAGGCTACTTAGAAAAGAGGATAAATTTCATTCGGTCTGGGTCACAAATTTCAAGGTTTTTATCAAACTCAGCGATGCACATGAAAATGCCAGAGGTCTGTGCATCAGGAATTTGAATCAGTTAGAACACTTTGAGTAAGGATGTTTCATCCTTTAAGGAACAAATCTTGAGAAATTCTGTGTCATGTTCAGGTTTACATTGTGAAATTAGACTTAACTGCATTTTTGGATCGTGGATTACATATCGTTAGGGATGGGAACTGGGTTTTCAAAATTTACTCGTGCACAGGAGCTCAATTTAAAAATTTTTGATGACACCGAACACAGATTTCATAACTGTGAAAATAATATTGATCAGGACTGTTTCTTTCTTAAAAATAGAAATCATCCACTAATTCTTTTTTTTTTTTACTGAGGAACAGTTTAAGCAATATTCCTTCACAAATGGGGCATTATCTATTATGCATTTTAGCAGCAGAAGCCTTTCTATGAATTTTTCTAAAATCCAGGACTGCTTGAAAATTGCTAATAAATATTTTTCAGTTATTGCAGTTACTGAGACGTGGTTAAAAGAAGAGTATGTTGATTCTGTCCAGCTTGAGGGTTATGATTTATTTTTTTTGTCAGAAATAGGACAAACAAACAAGGCGGTGGTGTGGCTCTTTATGTCAAATCTAATCATTACTGTGAAATTGTTCCGAATATGTCATTTTCTTTGGATGTCCACGAATATTTACCTTTTACGGAATGAATTTTTGTGGAGAAATTGACTGAGATGTACAACTCAATTAAAAACAATAAGATTTTATTTATTTGTGGAGACTTTAACATAGATTTTCTAAATCCTCATGGCCATATACATATAGCGGAATAACACACTCAACCAGGATTACTACGAATACATCGATACTCATTGACAATATATTAACAAACGTTATTGTTGGGAATTTAATGGGTGGATTACTCATTAGTGACATCAGTGATCACCTGCCGGGTTTTTGTCGTTCTTTAGTTGATAAGGTTGATCATACTGACATACCAAATTTCAAAAGAAAAATAACACAGGAATCTATGGCCAATCTTAGAACAGATTTATTGCACCAAGATTGGTGCGGCATATATATTGAAGACACTGACCAATCATATGAGTCGTTTACCTTTAACTTTAACTAGTAATGACTTCATGACTTTCTTTGCTAATAAAATTTTAACTATTAGAGAGAAAATGACTCATAACCATCCCAAAGACATAGCTAATGCTTCGATCTTAAATATGATCAATCTATCTTTATTAGTTGGCTATGTACCACAGGCTTTTAAGGTGGCAGTAATTAAACCATTACTTAAAAAGCCATCATTTGACCCAGCTATCTTAGCTAATTATAGGCCAATCTCCAACCTTCCTTTTCTCTCAAAAATTCTTGAAAGGGTAGTTGTAAAACAGCTAACTGATCATCTGCAGAGGAATGGTCTATTTGAAGAGTTTCAGTCAGGTTTTAGAATTCATCATAGTACAGAAACAGCATTAGTGAAGGTTACAAATGATCTTCTTATGGCCTCAGACAGTGGACTCATCTCTGTGCTTGTTCTGTTAGACCTCAGTGCTGCTTTTGATACTGCTGACCATAAAATTTTATTACAGAGATTAGAGCATGCCATAGGTATTAAAGGCACTGCGCTGCGGTGGTTTGAATCATATTTATCTAATAGATTACAATTTGTTCATGTAAATGGGGAATCTTCTTCACAGACTAAGGTTAATTATGGAGTTCCACAAGGTTCTGTGCTAGGACCAATTTTATTCACTTTATACATGTTTCCCTTAGGCAGTATTATTAGACAGCATTGCTTAAATTTTCATTGTTACACAGATGATACCCAGCTTTATCTATCCATGAAGCCAGAGGACACACACCAATTAGCTAAACTGCAGGATTGTCTTACAGACATAAAGACATGGATGACCTCTAATTTCCTGCTCTTAAACTCATAAAACTGAAGTTATTGTACTTGGCCCCATAAATCTTAGAAACATGTTGTCTAACCAGATCCTTACTCTGGATGGCATTACCCTGACCTCTAGTAATACTGTGAGAAATCTTGGAGTCATTTTTGATCAGGATATGTCATTCAATGCGCATATTAAACAAATATGTAGGACTGCTTTTTTGCATTTGCGCAATATCTCTAAAATTAGAACGGTCTTGTCTCAGAGTGATGCTGAAAAACTAATTCATGCATTTATTTCCTCTAGGCTGGACTATTGTAATTCATTATTATCAGGTTGTCCTAAAAGTTCCCTGAAAAGCCTTCAGTTAATTCAAAATGCTGCAGCTAGAGTACTGACAGGGACCAGAAGGAGAGAGCATATCTCATCCATATTGGCCTCTCTTCATTGGCTTCCTGTTAATTCTAGAATAGAATTTAAAATTCTTCTTCTTACTTATAAGGTTTTGAATAATCAGGTCCCACCTTATCTTAGGGACCTCATAGTACCATATCACCCCAATAGAGCACTTTGCTCTCAGACTGCAGGCTTACTTGTAGTTCCTAGGGTTTGTAAGAGTACAACCCCTGGCAAAAATTATGGAATCACCGGCCTCGGAGGATGTTCATTCAGTTGTTTAATTTTGTAGAAAAAAAGCAGATCACAGACATGACACAAAACTATCAATCAATCAATCAATTTTTTATATAGCGCCAAATCACAACAAACAGTTGCCCCAAGGCGCTTTATATTGTAAGGCAAGGCCATACAATAATTATGTAAAACCCCAACGGTCAAAACGACCCCCTGTGAGCAAGCACTTGGCTACAGTGGGAAGGAAAAACTCCCTTTTAACAGGAAGAAACCTCCAGCAGAACCAGGCTCAGGGAGGGGCAGTCTTCTGCTGGGACTGGTTGGGGCTGAGGGACAGAACCAGGAAAAAGACATGCTGTGGAGGGGAGCAGAGATCGATCACTAATGATTAAATGCAGAGTGGTGCATATAGAGCAAAAAGAGAAAGAAACAGTGCATCATGGGAACCCCCCAGCAGTCTACGTCTATAGCAGCATAACTAAGGGATTTAAAGTCATTTAAAGTCATTTCAAATGGCAACTTTCTGGATTTAAGAAACACTATAAGAAATCAAGAAAAAAAGATTGTGGCAGTCAGTAACGATTACTTTTTTAGACCAAGCAGAGGAAAAAAAATATGGAATCACTCAATTCTGAGGAAAAAATTATGGAATCACCCTGTAAATTTTCATCCCCAAAACTAACACCTGCATCAAATCAGATCTGCTTGTTAGTCTGCATCTAAAAAGGAGTGATCACACCTTGGAGAGCTGTTGCACCAAGTGGACTGACATGAATCATGGCTCCAACACGAGAGATGTCAATTGAAACAAAGGAGAGGATTATCAAACTCTTAAAAGAGGGTAAATCATCATGCAATGTTGCAAAAGATGTTGGTTGTTCACAGTCAGCTGTGTCTAAACTCTGGACCAAATACAAACAACATGAGAAGGTTGTTAAAGGCAAACATACTGGTAGACCAAGGAAGACATCAAAGCGTCAAGCCAGAAAACTTAAAGCAATATGTCTCAAAAATCGAAAAATGCACAACAAAACAAATGAGGAACAAATGGGAGGAAACTGGAGTCAACGTCTGTGACCAAACTGTAAGAAACCGCCTAAAGGAAATGGGATTTACATACAGAAAAGCTAAACGAAAGCCATCATTAACACCTAAACAGAAAAACACAAGGTTACAATGGGCTAAGGAAAAGCAATCGTGGACTGTGGATGACTGGATGAAAGTCATATTCAGTGATGAATCTTGAATCTGCATTGGGCAAGGTGATGATGCTGGAACTTTTGTTTGGTGCCGTTCCAATGAGATTTATAAAGATGACTGCCTGAAGAGAACATGTAAATTTCCACAGTCATTGATGATATGGGTCTGCATGTCAGGTAAAGGCACTGGGGAGATGGCTGTCGTTACATCATCAATAAATGCACAAGTTTACATTGATATTTTGGACAATTGAAAGGATGTTTGGGGATGATGAAATCATTTTTCAAGATGATAATGCATCTTGCCATAGAGCAAAAACTGCGAAAACATTCCTTGCAAAAAGAGACATAGGGTCAATGTCAACAAGCAGATCTGATTTGATGCAGGTGTTAGTTTTGGGGATTAAAATTTACAGGGTGATTCCATAATTTTTTCCTCTGCTTGGTCTAAAAAAGTAACCGTTACTGACTGCCATAACATTTTTTTCTTGATTTCTTATAGTGTTTCTTAAAGCCAGAAAGTTGCCATTTGAAATGACTTTAGTTTTGTGTCATGTCTGTGATCTGATTTTTTTCTACAAAATTAAACAACTGAATGAACATCTTCCGAGGCCGGTGATTCCATAATTTTTGCCAGGGGTTGTAGAATGGGAGGCAGAGCCTTCAGCTTTCAGGCTCCTCTCCTGTGGAACCAGATCCCAATTCAGATCAGGGAGACAGACACCCTCTCTACTTTTAAGATTAGGCTTAAAACTTTCCTTTTTGCTAAAGCTTATAGTTAGGGCTGGATCAGGTGACCCTGAACCATCCCTTAGTTATGCTGCTATAGACTTAGACTGCTGGGTTCCCATGATGCACTGAGTGTTTCTTTCTCTTTTTGCTTTGTATGCACCACTCTGCATTTAATCATTAGTGATTGATCTCTGCTCCCCTCCACAGCATGTCTTTTTCCTGGTTCTGTCCCTCAGCCCCAACCAGTCCCAGCAGAAGACTGCCCCTCCCTGAGCCTGGTTCTGCTGGAGGTTTCTTCCTGTTAAAAGGGAGTTTTTCCTTCCCACTGTTGCCAAGTGTTTGCTCACAGGGGGTCGTTTTGACCGTTGGGGTTTTTACGTAATTATTGTATGGCCTTGCCTTACAATATAAAGCGCCCTGGGGTAACTGTTTGTTGTGATTTGGCGCTATATAAATAAAACTGATTTGATTTGATTTGATTTACCTCCATTATCTTCAAGTTGTATGATAAACATTGTTCACTGATATTAAATGTTGCACACAAGCAAAATACTGACAAACCTTGGGTCACTAAAGGACTGATGAATGTAAAGTTTTTGTACAAGCAATTTTTAAAGTGTAGAACAATTGATGCAGAGAGTAAATATAAGACATATAATAACAAGCTGCCCAATATTATGCGAACTTGCAAAAGGCAGTATTACAGTGATTTGTTGGAAAAAAATAAGACAAACATTAAAGGTACATGGAAGCTCTTAAATGAAATAATCAGAAATAAAAAAGTTGTCCGATACTATCCAATATATTTTTTACTCAAATACTGATGCAGTGGTGAAAGAAAGGAAAGTTATAATACATCATTTTAATGATTATTTTCCCAATGTGGGGGAAAAATTTAGCAAATGTAATTGTACCTTCTAATATGAGCTCTTAGGATATCAGGACAATGAAGACTAACCTTTTACAGTCAATATTTATCAGAGAAACTGATGAATATGAAATAATTAACATAACATAAACTAAAAGGGGGGGGGGGGGGGTGTTGGGAAAGTGTCGTAACACGGACCCACAACAGGGGGCGCAAATGAACGGACAATGGATAAGAAAAGGAGTAACAATTTAATGTTGTGAAAGAACACAACGGAATATAAACAAGAATAATGATGCCAATTATACACAGGAGGACTGTGGGCAGGCTTGAAGATAGGAGACCTCGGATGAACGAAGAGCCGGGGCCCACACCGCTTCCACCACCAACGGCCTGAAGAACACCGAAGCCGCCAAGCCCTGAGTCCCCAGGTGGTCTCTGTCCTCCGTTGTCGGCCCTGGTACTGCTGGCAGACAAGAAACAGAAGGTGGTGAGTGTGAGTCCTCACACCCAGCAACCTTTACAATTAATTCCTCCGGGAGGGATAACCTCCACCTCCAGGTACGTCTTTACTCGTGCAGCTCCCGTTTGTCCCTCTTCTGGGTCTTCACGGGCATGCGACTGCACACAGAACAATATTAGATAATCAGTAATCACAGCAGAGAAGGTTACCTCTAGTCGTAGAAGATTTCTCGGCGAGGAGGTGGAGTTGCCGTCCGGCCTTTATGGTGATGGTGATGAGATGAATGAGTGACAGCTGGTGCTGAGGATGAGTGACAGCTGTCACTCCCAGTGGCTCTGGCGCCCTCTTGTGCTTGAAGCCCGCACTCCAAGCAGGGCGCCATCTGGTGGTGGTGGGCCAGCAGCACCTCCTCTTCAGCGGCCCACACAACAGGGGGGGGATCAACTGATCACGATAATTTTGATATGTCTTTAATAAAAAATAAAAAAAAGTGATCAATTGTGTCATTAAACCTTTAACTTACATCTGTAACTTGTCATTAATGACTGGCAGATTTCCTTCCAAAATGAAAATAGCAAATCCGGTGACAAACACATTTTTCAAACTACAGGCCAATCTCACTGCTACCTCAATTTTCAAAAATTCTGGAAAAAGTATCTGCTAACAGGCTTGATAATTTTATATCCAAACATCACTTACTAAATGAGCAGCAATATGAATTTAGGAAAAATCATACTACTTCACTGGCGGTAGTTGAGTTTGTGGAATACGTCACAAATGCAATTGAAAACAACACACCGTAGGGTTTTTTCGACTTACAGAAAGCATTTGATACTATAGATCATACTGTATTATTGGATAAATTATGGAAGTATGTCATCAGGGGAGTAGCACATGATTGGATAGCCAGCTACTTGTACAATAGGTATCAATACGTTCACTTGGGTGGGATAAACTCTGAATTTTTGAGGTGGAATTGTGGGGTGCCTCAGGGCTCAGTCCTTGGGCCTTTGCTGTTTCTTTTATATATTAATGACATATGTTTAGTTTCCAAGTTTGTGTGTTGTATTTTATTTGCTGATGACATGAGTGTGTTTTGTAGTGGGGATCATTTGGGACAGGTTCTGGACATGATAGAGAGGGAACTACAGAAGTAAGGTTTGATTCTAACAAACTGTTGCTTGACTTTTAGTAAAACAAAGTGTATCATATTGGCAATAAACCCAGGAATTTACGAGGTCTGTGAGAAAAGTAATGGACCTTTTTATTTTTTTCAAAAACTATATGGATTTGATTCATATGTTTTTACGTCAGCCAAGCTTGAACCTTCGTGCGCATGCGTGAGTTTTTCCACGCCTGTCGGTTGCGTCATTCGCCTGTGAGCACGCCTTGTGGGAGGAGTGGTCCAGCCCCCTTGTCGGATTTTCATTGTCAGGAAATGGCGGAATGATCTGGGCTTTTTTTCCATCAGAATTTTTTCAGAAACTGTTAGAGACAAGCAGCTGGAAACCATTCGAAAAATTGATCTGGCTTTCGGTGAAAATTTTACGGGCTTCACAGAGAATAAGGACTGTTACTATAGCTTTAAGGACACCCCACAATGGCGCACGGTGCGCCGCACTCCGAGCCGCCATCGAGAGGCAGAAAACACCACATCATTTCTAAACAGATGGCTGTGTGGAGCCAGGACCGTCGTGAGCAATTTCTCTGGTTATCACAAGAACTGGACATCAGCCATTTTCCGGCAGATTTCACTTTTAACAAGAGATTTTGTCATGGAAAGCTGCGCGGAGGCTTCGCGCGTCAGGACCGATTCGCTGATTGAGCGAGACAAAGGAACACCTCTGTTTCGGAGTGCCAGGGGACAAGTTGGGACATGCCCAGCTCTCCACAATTTCTCTTATACTCACTGGGCTGGTAAGCATTGAAAGCCTAGATAGGCATGTCCCAACTTGTCCCCTGACACTCCGGAACGGAGGTGTTCCTTTGTCTCGCTTCATCAGCAAATCGGTCCTGACGCGCAAAGCCTCCGTGCGGCTTTCCATGACAAAATCTCTTGTTAAAAGTGAAATCTGCCGGAAAATGGCTGATGTCCAGCTCTTGTGATAACCAGAGAAATTGCTCACGACGGTCCCAGCTCCACACAGCGATCCGTTTAGAAATGATGTGGTGTTTTCTGCCTCTCGATGGCGGCTCGGAGCGCGGCACGCCGTGCGCCATTGTGGGGCGTCCTTAAAGCTGTAGTAACACTCCTTATTCTCTGTGAAGCCCGTAAAATTTTCACAGAAAGCCAGATAAATTTTTCGAATGGTTTCCAGCTGCTTGTCTCTAACAGTTTCTGAAAAAAGTCTGATGGAAAAAAAGCCCAAATCATTCCGCCATTTCCTCGCAATGAAACAACGACGAGAGGGGTGGACCAGTGCTCACTCAAAGCCTGCCCACAGGCAAATGACGTAACCGACAGGCGTGGAAAAACTCACGCATGCGCATGAAGGTTCAAGCTTGGCTGACGTAAAAACATATGAATCAAATCCATATAGTTTTTGAAAAAAATAAAAAGGTACGATACTTTTCTCACAGACCTCGTATGTAGAAATTTACAAGTACAGGATGCTGAAATTGAACTTGTAAATGAAACTAAATTTGTTGGGGTCTTTATCGATGATAACCTAAGTTGGAAAACACATATAAATGATGTTAAATCAAAAATGTCAAAGAGCATTTCTATTTTGTATAAAGCACAAGACTCCCCCCCCCCCCCAACATTCATTAGTTACTTTATATCATTCATTACATGTTCCATATATGAAGTTTGGGGAACCGTTGGGATGCTTATGCATTTTGGGTCAAGAGTAAGTGCTGCCAAAACGGAATGTTGATAGGACTAATATTTTGGAGAAGTTACAGATATTAGCTAACAACACTGAACAATGGACATTCATAATTATATGCTGGACTCACACCTCATTCCAGCAGGGGGAATTAAATCATCTTTATATTAAAAGCGTGAATGTGTGATTTTATTTAGTAAGGTCAATGTAAGTACATAATATAATTGTAAATACTTTAAAAATACATGGATGACACAAGAAAGTGAAAACACTTATTTTCACTGTGGTCCATTTAAAAATCAAATGTCAAAATACAATAATAAAATAAAATAATAATTATTAGAATTATAATAATAATAGTAGTGTGTATATGATAACAACAACCTAAACTATTTAAAATACATTAAGACAGTAAATTAACATTAAAAATTGCATAATTAACGGGAAATAAAAGGGCTGAGTTCCTCTTCTAAAATCTGATGAGGTGAGGTCTAAGGTTCTAAAAACATTCTGAACTCACATACCATTCCAACTCATCACATAAGCTTTGCTTAATTTATTACCACCCCTGAAAAATGTCAGCTACCTACTTTATAAACACTACTCAATCTAGAGCCCGTGGATCCCCAAGGGCAACACGCTAGTTATTATTAACAACAGATGTGCAATTTTTCAGTATATAAATCACACTGGAATATAAGTCCATCAAACTAGAGAAAAAACAAACAAACTGTAGCTTATACTCTGGAAAATAGTTCCACTGTTAGTTATAATAAAATGAAATGGTTTCAATTTGACATCAAGACAAAAATAAAGTTTATTTCAAGTCTGTTCATAAAACCTAAAAGTTGAGCTTTTTTGTGTTTAATTCCATTATCTGAATCTGCTCACAATTTTGATGGAACAGTTTTATCCAAGTCTAAAGAAAATCAACTGGACTGCCCTTAAACTGCAATTAAATTTACATTACAGGACTCTGCCTCCTCCTAATTTAAAATGGAATGTTTTCTATCCCAGGTTAGACACAAAATTTCCTACCACGTACTTTAAAACAGGGGTTTCTCACAACATAGTGTCTCATGGTAGTTTTATTTTCCGTACCATTTCTCCTCCAGCAGATGAAGACTCCAACAGAAACAACCAGCACCAGAGGGACGAGGAGCAACACGGTCATGACAACTGGGTAAACACGCTGCCCTTGGTTTTGTTTCGTTGTGGTCTTTTGATTCTCCTCCTTGGGTTGTGTCTGGTGTGTCTCCTGCATTTGCGAATGTAAGCGTGGCTTGTCCTGGTTGGCTCCTGAGTCTGACAATTGCTCAGGCCTCATTTTTGCTTGAACAATGGTCTCCATTTCTATGCAAAGGACAAATGGAAAAATTATTTGGTTCCTACTCAATAAGCATATTTCTGTTCTTGTAAAACCCCAACAGCCAGATGTCACAAAATGCTTTTCTACTTGCAGGTAAGCAAAATCTGATTATCGATAGTCTGGCAGAAATCTATGTCCAATTCTGCAACAGAAGAAGAAGCAGGCAGGCGTGCAGATAATCAGTAATGTGAATGACGGGGTGCTGATGACGGCAGTCCAAGGGGTTTAACAAAAATATTGCATGAGCAATTTAGGAATTAAAGTTGTTTACACACACACAGTACCTTCATTTCCAGAGGCTGAAAATACTGTATTTCCAGACTATAAATCATGACTATTTTAGTAGTCTGGGAGGTCCTGTGACTTATGGTGCATCCAGAAAGTATTCACAGTACCTCACTTTTTCCATGTTTTGTTACGTTACAGCCTTATTCCAAAATGGATGAAATTTTTTTCCTGAAAATTCTACACACAGCACCCCATAATTTTTGCAAATTTATTACAAATTAAAAACCTAAGAAATCACATGTACATACATATCCACAGCCTTTACTGTGAAGTTCAAATATGAGCTCAGGTGCATCCTGCTTGCACTGATCATCCTTGAGATGTTTCTACAGTTTAACTGGAGTCCACCTGGGGTAAATTCAGTTGATTGGACATGATTTGGAAAAGGACACACCTGTCTACATATAAGAAGTTTAAGGAATGGTTTGACTCTAACAAACTGTTGGTTCACTTTGGTAAAACAAAGTATATAGTATTTGGTAATAAGCCCAGGAATTTATGTAGAAATTTACAAGTACAGGACAATGACCCTAAGCACACAGCCAAGATATCAAAGGAGTGGCTTCAGAACAACTCTGTGAATGTCCTTGAGTGGCCCAGCCAGAGCCCAGACCTGAATCCTATTGAACATCTCTGGAGAGATCTGAAAATGGCTGATGCTCCCCATCCAACTTGAGAGGTGCTGCAAAGAAGAATGGACAAAACTGCCCAAAGACAGGTGCACCAACCTTGTAGCATCATATTCAAGAAGACTTGAGGCTAAAATTGGTGCCAAAGGTGCATCAACAAAGTATTGAGCAAAGGGTGCGAATACTTAAGTACGTGTGATTTCTTAGTTTTTTATTTTTGATAAATTTGCAAAAATTTTAATTTTTCATGTTGTAATTATGGGGTGTTGTGAGCACAATTTTGAGGAAAAAATGAATTTACTCCATTACACACACACACACACACACACACACACACACACACACACACACACACACACACACACACACACACACACACACACACACACACACACACACACACACACGCTATGTGGAGTAAAAATGTGGAGTTGCACCTGTCAAAATTTGTCTCTCAAAGAGGAAAAAAATATATGTCACCTTTTAGTACTCACTTTTTAACACAGCATTTCTCTGGGGGCAAGTTTAACAACAAATAAGAAATCAGTGCACAACACAGCGTGTGCTGTTACTTAACACAAGGACTTTTAAATTCCAAAAATAAGCAAGAAACAACAAAATCATAATGCATTGGTCATATTTCACCTAATTTGGATAAAAGAAATATTTAGATGGACACAGATAGATACCTGAGGAGTGGATTTATGCAGAAAGCCCTCTGCCTGTAGTCTGTACCATAAGGACTTTTAAATTATCATAATAAGCAAGATGGATGTACAAATAAATGTGGAATGGATAATACTGTGGATGTTATTCGACACCTATGAACACGAATGGCTGGCCAACAGTGTTAGAAAGACCACAATGAAAATGTGAGTACATCTGATTTTTTTTTTTTTAAATCAGTTCTTTAACATATGATTGTTGTACACTGTTCCCATCATTATGAGGTACAAATGTGTAACACAGGCTGGGGGTAGTAGAAGGTGCTGCAGGCTGGGGTGGGGACTGTCAGCCACTAGTTCTCAAAAAGTGCTTTCCTATCATAAACAGTGGGGAAAATTTTTGCAAGTTTTCCCACCTACAAAGAATGGAGACATCTGTAATTTTTATCGTTAGGTACACTTCAACTATGAAAGACAGAATCCCCCCCCCAAAAAAAAAATCCAGAAAAATCACATTGTATGATTTTTAAATAACTAATTTGCACCAATCATTAAAAAATAAAAACACTGTGAAAATCTGTCTGGAGTAGGAAATTTTGAAAAACTGCAACAAGCCTACTCACACAATTACACAGTGCAACGAAACATGAAACACACCTTCAAGTTCTTGAACCTCAATTCCACCCTTCTTGACAGACCGATGGGCTTCTGAAAAATGTGGAAAGATTTGCTTAAATGTAATATACACTGACATGGACCATGAGATACAGTCTGACTATTATGCACACCAACATTCCATTAAAAAAAAAATTAAGTTCACAGAAATATGCCCATTTTTCTGACTGGTATGCTACCTCAAAAAGCCTGACCAAAATACAACAAAGTCTGTATTCTTAGCACAAAATTAAGACCACTTTTCTTTTAATTGTGCAAGGAAGGAAAACTGGAAACAACTGCAGATGTGGCACTCCTATAAACAGTTTTATCATTGTCAATACATTGCCAACAATCAGAAGTTATCATATGACATATATTTAATGTTAGCTGTTACTATGACACTGTTTACATTGACATATCCAGCAGCTTGTTGTAACAACAAAGTCTCATGTGTAATATTAAATTTAGCTAATGCGAGCTATTTATCTAACATTTATTACCGCTGGTTGTTTTTCTTCAAAGTCCTAAAAAAATGAAATGTACAAATTCAATGTATCAACAAAGGAAGAGTTGATAATTGCCATGTTTAAATGTTTGTAGAGTCATACAGGGCAGTGATGATGTGCCCTCGATGAGCACTATTTCTATTTTGTTCATATTGGTTCATTTCTTTAATGGCTCAAATGTGTGTTCTAGTTAATATTGTGTCCTGGCCATTAGAACGGTTTTAATCTCAGCCAGGTTTACTATGCTTTGTGGATGTGACTTTGCACCACGTCACCATCATTCATAATGATACAACTAGTGTTTTTGATTAAATTACTAACAGATCACAAATCAAAGCAAAATATTCATCCTTCTAGCCACTTGATTTTTCTCTCAAAATCCTGTGGGAAATTCAAGAGTTCATTGTGAATTCTTTTAATTTCTTACTGACTATATATTTTTAAACTACTAACACACCCTTTGAAAAAGTAAACAGAACTACATGGTCATTATAGCAAATGTAGCGCTTGATATGCTAAACACATTTAAAGGTATAAACAACAAGCAATAAATAATATGATTTATACAGAAAAGCACTTTTTCACCTCTAGAACTGAGCTTACTTGAGCACTATTGGAAAAAAACAGCTTTCACAAAGTGAAAGTACATTTCACCAATATCTTCTCTTTAGTGATTGTTTTACAGAATTCACTCTCATAAATGTGCTAATATTTCTTTTATCTTTGGATGTATGTGCCATTGGGAAAACCTAAAAGTAACAGTTGTCAGAATTTTATTAATTCAATACAGTGATCCTTATTAGGTCAAAGTTTCTAGGTTTAGCAAACAATTAAACAATATATGTGAACCCAATCTGAAGTTAACCATCCCAGTTGTAATGGCACTGTGGACAATGGGCACAACCAGCGGCACTTGTGGAACCAGTGGATACCCTGATTGCCCTGATTACCCTGATTAGAACATTTAATAAAATAAGCTCACTATTTAATAAACACAGATTTAACACGTGCTTACTCTCAGTGTTGAATTTGAAGACAGAATTGGAGCCTGCATCCCCAACGAAGACACTGCCATCCTTGGTTACAGCTATGTCATGGGGCATTTTAAATTCCTGTAAATGGTTAAAACAAACAAAAAACATCACTACTGAAGCACAGACATAAAAACTGAAAATACGAGGTCTATTAGAAAAGAAACTGACAGTTTTATTTTTTTGAAAAACTATATGGATTTGAATCACATGTGATTACATCAGCCAAGCTTGAACCCTCGTGGGCATGCGTGAGTTTTTTCACGCCTGTCGGTGACGTCATTCGCCTGTGAGCACGCCTTGTGGAAGGAGTGGTCCAGCCCCCTCGTCGGATTTTCATTGTCTGAGAAGTTGCTGAGAGACTGGCGCTGTGCTTGATCAAATTTTTTCAAAAACTGTGAGGCACATCCAAGTGGACACCATTCGAGAAATTCAGCTGGTTTTCTGTGAAAATTTTAACGGCTGATGAAAGATTTTGGATTGTTTCTATCGCTGTAAGGACTTCCCACGGAGCGGGACGTCGTCATCCTGTTTCAAGCTGAAAACCTCCAAATTTAAGCCTCTGTAGACCCAGGACGTCGTGAGAGAACAGAGAACTTTCAGAAGAGGTCGGAATCAGCAGTTTATCCGGACATTCCACTGTTAAAGGAGATTTTTTTTAATGAAAGACGTGCGGACGGATTGGCTTGTCGGCTCGTAGCCGGCGCGGCGCGCCCACCACAGGAAAAACACCTCCGTGTTGATAACCATTTGTAAAATCCAGGCAGCTTTTGGTGGCTTTCAGTTGAGTGAGTATCTGAGAAATTGTTTAACAGCAGGGCATGTTCCAACTTGTCCTTAAGGCTTCCAACGCCGGCTGCGAGCTGACGCACCAATCCGTCCGCACGTCTTTCATTAAAAAAATCTCCTTTAACAGTGGAATGTCCGGATAAACTGCTGATCCCGACCTCTTCTGAAAGTTCTCTGTTCTCTCACGAGGTCCTGGGTCAACAGAGGCTTAAATTTGGAGGTTTTCAGCTTGAAACAGGATGACGACGTCGCCTCGGAGCGCTGCCCGACGTACCGCTCCGTGGGAAGTCCTTACAGCGATAGAAACAATCCAAAATCTCTCATCAGCCGTTAAAATTTTCACAGAAAACCAGCTGAATTTCTCGAATGCTGTCCACTCGGATGTGCCTCACAGTTTTTGAAAAAATTTTGATCAAGCACAGCGCCAGTCTCTCAGCAACTTCTCAGACAAAGGAATTCTGACAAGGGGGCTGGACCACTCCTTCCACAAGGCGTGCTCACAGGCGAATGACGTCACCGACAGGCGTGAAAAAACTCTCGCATGCCCACGAGGGTTCAAGCTTGGCTGATGTAATCACACGTGATTCAAATCCATATGGTTTTTTAAAAAAATAATAAGGTCGGATACTTTTCTAACAGACCTCGTACACGGTACCTATAGGACATTTCTAGCTGCAGGTAGAGCTTGGCATAATGGATCAAAGACAAATTAAACTTTTATTTGTACCAAATCACCAACAATCCAGTGAGTACACAATTAACTTGGAATTATTAACAGAGGTTAGAAATATTTATAAAGTTTTCAATGGAACACTGTTCATGGAAATTTCCTCTGACAGACATTTTGAATGGTTTTTAAAGTTGGTGCAAAAGGGACGTTTGGCATTAAGAAAAAGTCATAAATAAATAGCAAATGCCAAATTAACAGCTTAAGCAGCAGATGAATAAAGATCTGAGTTATTGTTATGTTACTCTACAGGGATGCAAAAATGTAGCACAAAAATTCCAAAGAAAATTTGAGTCTTTCCAGCAGCTGATTATCATGAACAGAATGAGGCTAAAGAGGAATGAAAAAAAAATTGGTTTGGTGCCCTGCCCACAAAAAAAAAAGCACTTTGGTATCTTATGTCATGTAAAAAAAACTTTTTTTTTTTTTTTTTAAATCATAAAAGTTCTACATTTCTGACATACAAAAGTGTCTTGATTTATCACCATTGGACTCATTTATAACAGAAATGCTAAATAAACAGGGTCCAGGTGCTGCACAAGTTGGACACACGTGTTGTATGCACATTTCACATAAAAGACAAAAGACTAAGTAGGAGGAGTGGTTTGTGTTGGTGCATTCACGTGCGTTTACCGGCTTCTCTGGGCTGAAAGTGTCCATAATATCCGTGGATGAATAATTTATGACAAAGCCTTTCAATGGAGCTGAGTGGCCATTTGGAGATTCTCCATTTACTGCAAAGATCAAACCGCCTTGACATGCGCACACACACACACGCACGCACAGACACGCACACACAATTTTCAAGCACATGAGTACATAATATGAAGGCAATGACTGAATTACACAATATAGAGTTTGAGTCTGCAGCTGATAACACTTTTCTATTTTGATACCACTTTATAATGAGGACAACACAAACATTTGTTAAGCATTTGTAAGCTATGAGTTACTGCTTTGTTCATCATTGTTCATACTTCGATTCTCATAAATAAGTCCTTGGTAAGCACAATTAGAAATGTTGGATTCTCTGTAAATAACCCTATCTAAATGAGGGTTTAATGAATTGAATTTTTATCTTTAATAAATGACGTATTAACCATTTGTTAATTATGTCATTTTTCTTGTTATTAACCAGTTGCAAAAGAATTTATAAGATCAGTTAGAAGGTGAAATATAAAGATAAACTATTTAGACCTACATTTATGTATGCCTTTATAAATGTAATGTTTTGGACATACACAAATAGTGAGTGTTAATACATCTGTTACAAACACCAAGAATGTAATTCATGATTAATTCAGAAGTTAATAGTGGTTTGTTAAGTATGTGTGCTCACCAAATATGTGGGCATTCTGTGCTTTACAAAGCATTTACAAATGAATTGTAAAGGGTATCAGTACTAAAAGACATGCAAAGCTACAAATAAATGAAATTTAGTTCATTTAGAAATGATTAAATCAAATCAAATCAATTTCATTTATATAGCACCAAATCACAACAAACAGTTGCCCCAAGGCACCTCATATTGCAAGGCAAAGCCATACAATAATTACAGAAAAACCCCAACGGTCAAAACGACCCCCTGTGAGCAAGCACTTGGCAACAGTGGGAAGGAAAAACTCCCTTTTAACAGGAAGAAACTTCCAGCAGAACCAGGCTCAGGGAGGGGCAGTCTTCTGCTGGGACTGGTTGGGGCTGAGGGAGAGAACCAGGAAAAAGACATGCTGTGGAGGGGAGCAGAGATCAATCACTAATGATTAAATGCAGAGTGGTGCATATAGAGCAAAAAGAGAAAGAAACACTCAGTGCATCATGGGAACCACCCAGCAGTCTAAGTGGGTCTAAGCAGCATAACTAAGGGATCGTTCAGGGTCACCTGATCCAGCCCTAACTATAAGCTTTAGCAAAAAGGAAAGTTTTAAGTCTAATCTTAAAAGTAGAGAGGGTGTCTGTCTCCCTGATCCGAATTGGGAGCTGGTTCAACAGGAGAGGAGCCTGAAAGCTGAAGGCTCTGCCTCCCATTCTACTCTTACAAACCCTAGGAACTACAAGTAAGCCTGCAGTCTGAGAGCGAAGCGCTCTATTGGGGTGATATGGTACTATGAGGTCCCTAAGATAAGATGGGACCTGATTATTCAAAACCTTATAAGTAAGAAGAAGAATTTTAAATTCTATTCTAGAATTAACAGGAAGCCAATGAAGAGAGGCCAATATGGGTGAGATATGCTCTCTCCTTCTAGTCCCTGTCAGTACTCTAGCTGCAGCATTTTGAATTAACTGAAGGCTTTTCATGGAACTTTTAGGACAACCTGATAATAATGAATTACAATAGTCCAGCCTAGAGGAAATAAATGCATGAATTAGTTTTTCAGCATCACTCTGAGACAAGACCATTCTAATTTTAGAGATACTGCGCAAATGCAAAAAAGCAGTCCTACATATTTGTTTAATATGCGCATTGAATGACATATCCTGATCAAATCCTGCAGGTTAGCTAATTGGTGTGTGTCCTCTGACTTCATGGATAGATAAAGCTGAGTATCATCTGCATAACAATGAAAATTTAAGCAATGCTGTCTAATAATACTGCCTAAGGGAAGCATGTATAAAGTGAATAAAATTGGTCCTAGCACAGAACCTTGTGGAACTCCATAATTAACCTTAGTCTGTGAAGAAGATTCCCCATTTACATGAACAAATTGTAATCTATTAGATAAATATGATTCAAACCACCGCAGCGCAGTGCCTTTAATACCTATGGCATGCTCTAATCTCTGTAATAAAATTTTATGGTCAATAGTATCAAAAGCAGCACCGAGGTGTAACAGAACAAGCGCAGAGATGAGTCCATTGTCTGAGGCCATAAGAAGATCATTTGTAACCTTCACTAATGCTGTTTCTGTACTATGATGAATTCTAAACCCTGACTGAAACTCTTCAAATAGACCATTCCTCTGCAGATGATCAGTTAGCTGTTTTACAACTACCCTTTCAAGAATTTTTGAGAGAAAAGGAAGGTTGGAGATTGGCCTATAATTAGCTAAGATAGCTGGGTCAAGTGATGGCTTTTTAAGTAATGGTTTAATTACTGCCACCTTAAAAGCCTGTGGTACATAGCCAACTAATAAAGACAGATTGATCATATTTAAGATCGAAGCATTAATTAATGGTAGGGCTTCCTTGAGCAGCCTGGTAGGAATGGGGTCTAATAGACATGTTGATGGTTTGGAGGAAGTAACTAATGAAAATAACTCAGACAGAACAATCGGAGAGAAAGAGTCTAACCAAATACCGGCATCACTGAAAGCAGCCAAAGAGAACGATATGTCTTTGGGATGGTTATGAGTAATTTTTTCTCTAATAGTTAAAATTTTATTAGCAAAGAAAGTCATGAAGTCATTACTAGTTAAAGTTAAAGGAATACTCGGCTCAATAGAGCTCTGACTCTTTGTCAGCCTGGCTACAGTGCTGAAAAGAAACCTGGGGTTGTTCTTATTTTCTTCAATTAGTGATGAGTAGTAAGATGTCCTAGCTTTACGGAGGGCTTTTTTATAGAGCAACAGACTCTTTTTCCAGGCTAAGTGAAGATCTTCTAAATTAGTGAGACGCCATTTCCTCTCCAACTTACGGGTTATCTGCTTTAAGCTGCGAGTTTGTGAGTTATACCACGGAGTCAGGCACTTCTGATTTAAGGCTCTCTTTTTCAGAGGAATCAGCATCCAAAGTTGTCCTCAATGAGGATATAAAACTACTGACGAGATAATCTATCTCACTCACAGAGTTTAGGTAGCTACTCTGCCCTGTGTTGGTATATGGCACTGGAGAACATAAAGAAGGAATCATATCCTTAAACCTAGTTACAGCGCTTTCTGAAAGACTGTAAGGAAACTTATTCCCCACTACTGGGTAGTCCATCAGAGTAAATGTAAATGTTATTAAGAAATGATCAGACAGAAGGGGGTTTTCAGGGAATACTGTTAAGTCTTCAATTTCCATACCATAAGTCAGAACAAGATCTAAGGTATGATTAAAGTGGTGGGTGGACTCATTTACAATTTAAGCAAAGCCAATCGAGTCTAACAATAGATTAAATGCAGTGTTGAGGCTGTCATTCTCAGCATCTGTGTGGATGTTAAAATCGCCCACTATAATTATCTTATCTGAGCTAAGCACTAAGTCAGACAAAAGGTCCGAAAATTCACAGAGAAACTCACAGTAACGACCAGGAGGACGATAGATAACAACAAATAAAACTGGTTTTTGGGACTTCCAATTTGGATGGACAAGACTAAGAGACAAGCTTTCAAATGAATTAAAGCTCTGTCTGGATTTTTGATTAATTAATAAGCTGGAGTGGAAGATTGCTGCTAATCCTCCGCCTCAGCCCGTGCTACGAGCATTCTGGCAGTTAGTGTGACTCGGGGGTGTTGACTCATTTAAACTAACATATTCATCCTGCTGTAACCAGGTTTCTGTAAGGCAGAATAAATCAATATGTTGATCCATTATTATATCATTTACTAACAGGGACTTAGAAGAGAGAGATCTAATGTTTAATAGACCACATTTAACTGTTTTAGTCTGTATAAATTTTTTGAATTTTTATGCTTAAATAGATTTTTGCTGGTTGTTGGTGGTCTGGGAGCAGGCACCGTCTCTACGGGGATGGGGTAATGAGGGGATGGCAGGGGGAGAGAAGCTGCAGAGAGGTGTGTAAGACTACAACTCTGCTTCCTGGTCCCAACCCTGGATAGTCACGGTTTGGAGGATTTAAGAAAATTGGCCAGATTTCTAGAAATGAGAGCTGCTCCATCCAAAGTGGGATGGATGCCGTCTCTCCTAACAAGACCAGGTTTTCCCCAGAAGCGTTGCCAATTATCTATGAAGCCACCTCATTTTTTGGACACCACTCAGACAGCCAGCAATTCAAGGAGAACATACGGCTAAACATGTCACTCCCGGTCCGATTGGGGAGGGGCCCAGAGAAAACTACAGAATCCGACATTGTTTTTGCAAAGTTACACACCGATTCAATATTAATTTTAGTGACCTCCGATTGGCGTAACCGGGTGTCATTACTGCCGACGTGAATTACAATCTTACCAAATTTACGCTTAGCCTTAGCCAGCAGTTTCAAATTTCCTTCAATGTCGCCTGCTCTGGCCCCCGGAAGACAATTGACTATGGTTGCTGGTGTCGCTAACTTCACATTTCTCAAACAGAGTCGCCAATAACCAGAGTTTGATCCTCAGCGGTGTGTCGCCGAGTGGGGAAAAACAGTTAGAAATGTGAACGGGTTGGCGGTGTACACGGGGCTTCTGTTTAGGACTACGCTTCCTCCTCACAGTCACCTAGTCAGCCTGCTTTCCCGGCTGCTCGGGATCTGCCGGGAGGGAACTAACAGCGGCTAAGCTACCTTGGTCCGCACTGACTACAGGGGCCTGGCTAGCTGTAGGATTTTCCAAGGTGCGGAGCAGAGTCTCCAATTCGCCCAGCCTGGCCTCCAAAGCTACGAATAAGCAACCCTTATTACAAGTACCATTACTGCTAAAGGAGGCCGAGGAATAACTAAACATTTCACACCCAGAGCAGAAAAGTGCGGGAGAGACAGGAGAAGCCACCATGCTAAACCGGCTAAGAGCTAGTAACTGCGCTAAGCTAGCGGATTCCTAAAAACACGCAAAGTGAATAATGTGTAAATAATTTAGAGGTGATTCAGCAGAGGGAGTGCTTTAGTTAAGGCACGTGAAGATTACACTGTGAAACAAATCGTTATCTAGTTAACTAGATCAATCTAACTCCGCAGATTAAACAGCTAACAGATACAGCAAAACACCACTGTGCTCCGGAACAGGAAGTGATACAATACCGCAGTGAGAGCCAACCACCAGTAGAGGTTCCAAAAATCAAGGGAATTAACATATTGTTTATCAAGTATGGCATTTCAATTAAACATACATCTGATGGGCTTATTTACTAGGAACAAAACTTTCTTAATTGTGTTTACAAATGACGTTACTGATGAGAATTAATGTATAAAAAATGCTTTACAAATGTTCAATAAAGCATCAACCGTCAGTTTACAAGTGCTCAACAAATGCTTTATAGTGTGTCATTATTATGAAGTGCCACCCATGTTTCTTTAGGGGTTTAACTCTTACTGTACTATATATGAATAGACCCGTTTGGTTCAGGTGATGTGATAGTGCACAACACGTGCACACCACAGTTCTAATGCATTTCCATAACACCACTGCAGTTATTGTAGCTGTCTGCTGTTCTCTACGTGTTACTGTACAAAGCTACTGCTAACTACTCATCTTGTCTTGAATATACTTCACAATAAAAGTATTTAGACATGAAGGGAGGAGCAGCTATTTATTGTGAAAAAGTGATGCACCACCATGAGACTTTGCTTAGTTTTAGCAAACAAACTGAACTTCAATACAAAACAGACTTAAGCACACAGGGCACACAGGGAGAGCAGCTCAAAACACAGAGGACTGACAACCACTTGCTAACTTTAGTGGTGGACATGTCCACCAGAAAGTAAAGTTTCAGACAAAATTAGTGCCTGGATTACAGAGACATTTCTGTTTAGAAAAACTATCAACAAGTAATGAAGATGACTAATACCGTTTCAGTGCTGTGTGTGTCCAGTGTTTGATGCTGCACACAAACTTTACCAGGGATGCAACAAGCTCAATGCATTTGGTGTGGCAGCACCACATACTGGACAAACCCATAGTGACATCAACACTAGGTTTCCTGAAAAGTGGGGGCGGCTCTGCATAGTACCATGTTAGCAGTAGCAACTTCACCTGACTCTCAGCCAACCGATAAATAATAATAATAATTTTATTTGTGAAGTCCTGTGCAATGGAGCCCATAAGATATTAAAACAATCAAACAATACAGAACATAAAAGGTTTATTAAGAATAAAAAGTAAAAAAAAAATCATAAAAACCACAAATGAGGACTTTGGAATACTGGATAATTTAACCTTTATTTAACCAGGTAAGTCCCACTGAGATCAAGATCTCTTTTACAAGGGACACCTGGACAGTTAAAAATTTTCCAGTTCAACTGTTCCTGTGTTAAAAACTTACACACAGTAGCTTTAATCTATGAGCAGCAGAGAGCTGAACTCTGTCAGGTACTATATATATATGTGAATGTGTAAATTTCTTTTTTCATTAAATGTTTTTGAAATTGTTCACATCTCTTGCCATTCGTAGTGAATGAAATTATTGTGTGTACAGCTTGTTTAGTCCTTTGAACGGATGTCTGAAGATGATGGCATCAGAAAAAACAAAGCCACAAAGCTACTCTGTACAGATTTAAAATCATCGTAGGCAGCATTGTTATTAAGCAAACATCCCATCTGTGAAATCTTACTTATTCATACAAAACACCAACTTTTGGAATTAGTTGGTCGCATGTCTGCTGAAATGCACATGCAGTGAACTGATCTCACACAGGGACGGTGATTCACTATAAATATGGATCAGTACCCTTTTGCTTTTACGTTCATGTTTTGGAAGAAAAAGGTAAGTTAACCACTTCCATTTATACTTCCAAACTTTCTGTATGGAATAATGCCATCGCTTAGCTTCAACTGGCTGGTTCGCATGCTGGCTGCTCTGAGCACCTCCCACACAGACAGCGGGCTGAACAGGCTGACCCCGCCCCCTGCAGAGATCGGGAGATGAGAGGGACAGAAGCAGCGCGACTCGCTAAAATGTCAGTGACTTGTGTAAACAAACAGGCATGTAAAGCGCGATATATTGAGCCCAGCTAAACATCTTTATATCTGGAATGATTAGTTGATATAGTAATGTTTGCAACAGGCCTATACCTCAAAGGTTATATGACTTAAAGCAGCAGTTCTCAAGGACCACCTTTCCTACACATTTTCCATCTCTCCCTTCTCTGCCACAAGCAGATCAGCTTATTCAGGTGTGCAACCAATCAACTACTAACAGACACCTGAGCAGAGAGAGATGGAAAATGTGTAGGTTAGATGATCCTTCAACTCAATCAATCAACTTTTTTTTTATATAGCACCAAATCACAACAAACAGTTGCCCCAAGGCTCTCTATATTGTAAGGCAAGGCCATACAATAATTATGAAAAACCCCAACGGTCAAAACGACCCCCTATGAGCAAGCACTTGGCTACAGTGGGAAGGAAAAACTCCCTTTTAACAGGAAGAAACCTCCAACAGAACCAGGCTCAGAGAGGGGCAGTCTTCTGCTGAGACTGGTTGGGGCTGAGGGAAAGAACCAGGAAAAAGACATGCTGTGGAGGGGGGCAGAGATCGATCACTAATGATTAAATGCAGAGTGATGCATACGGAGCAAAAAGAGAAAGAAACAGTGCATCATGGGAACCCCCCCACAGTCTACGTCTAAAGCAGCATAACCAAGGGATGGTCCAGGGTCACCTGATCCAGCCCTAACTATAAGCCTTAGCGAAAAGGAAAGTTTTAAGCCTAATCTTAAAAGTAGAGAGGGTATCTGTCTCCCTGATCTGAATTGGGAGCTGGTTCCACAGGAGAGGAGCCTGAAAGCTGAAGGCTCTGCCTCCCATTCTACTCTTACAAACCCTAGGAACTACAAGTAAGCCTGCAGTCTGAGAGCGAAGCGCTCTAATGGGGTAATATGGTACTACGAGGTCCCTAAGATAAGATGGGACCTGATTATTCAAAACCTTATAAGTAAGAAGAAGAATTTTAAATTCTATTCTAGAATTAACAGGAAGCCAATGAAGAGAGGCCAACACGGGTGAGATATGCTCTCTCCTGCTAGTCCCCGTCAGTACTCTAGCTGCAGCATTCTGAACCAACTGAAGGCTTTTTAGGGAACTTTTAGGACAACCTGATAATAATGAATTACAATAGTCCAGCCTAGAGGAAATAAATGCATGAATTAGTTTTTCAGCATCACTCTGAGACAAGACCTTTCTGATTTTAGAGATATTGCGTAAATGCAAAAAGGCAGTCCTACATATTTGTTTAATATGCGCTTTGAATGACATATCCTGATCAAAAATGACTCCAAGATTTCTCACAGTATTACTAGAGGTCAGGGAAATGCCATCCAGAGTAAAGATCTGGTTAGACACCATGCTTCTAAGATTTGTGGGGCCAAGTACAATAACTTCAGTTTTATCTGAGTTTAAAAGCAGGAAATTAGAGGTCATCCATGTGTTTATGTCTGTAAGACAATCCTGCAGTTTAGCTAATTGGTGTGTATCCTCTGGCTTCATGGATAGATAAAGCTGGGTATCATCTGCGTAACAATGAAAATTTAAGCAATACCGTCTAATAATACTGCCTAAGGGAAGCATGTATAAAGTGAATAAAATTGAGCACTCAATAAATCCTTGAGCACTGATTTGAGATCCACTGCTTTAGAGAACTAAGTCTTATATTTGGCCTTAAATATCTCAACAGCCTTACTTCAAGTGGCAAACTGTTCCACAAAGTTGGCACATGATATGAAAAAGCTCTACTTCCCACAGTCATCTTCTTAACCTTAGGAACACACAACAAACCAGCTCCCTGTGAACACAGGCAGTGTACTGGCACATAAGACTTTAACATCTCAGTCAAACAAGAGGGTGAGCCCCACTCAGTATCTTAAAAGTCAACAACAGAACCTCAAAATTTGCCTTCACATGAACCAGTGAAGAGATTTTAACACCGGGATATAACAGGGAAAAACTTTGTAGTTCCACTCAACACCTTAGATGAGACGAGCATGTAGTGCTGGATGGTATTACCTAAAATTTATTACAGTAAAATTTGAAGCATGAAAGGTCATATATATATATATATATATTCCTCACTCTTCTACTTCTTAGTAGAAGAGTGAGGAAAGCCACCAAGACACCCAGACAACCCAGAAGAAGTTATAGGCTTACGTGGCCGTGATTGGAGAAATTATATATAACCCCATAACATCTCCTGGGTTGTCTGGGTGTCTTCTCCATCTTGCACAGTCACTCAGTTTTTGAGAACTGTCTACTCTATGCAGATTTACCATAAAGTGCCATATTGTTTGTATTTCTTTGTAATTGTAAATAAAGTCCAAGACATATTCAGTGGCAGCTTTACCATCAGAGAGCTTTTTCCATTTCAAATCATAACAGCATGAGCTCTCACGTTTTCAAGAGATTCACTGATGATGTCAAAGTCTGTTTTACTGGTCAGCCGATATAAAGAAAACCTGCACTGTAGAGGAAATTCAAATTGTTTATACGATCCACCCCTACTGGTGTAACCCGAGTGGGACAAATAAAGCTGGGTGACGTGAAATTGGATGATTAACACACATTTTTGGCCTAAAGTGGTTCTTATACTGGGTGGATTGGGTACCGCGATAACTAGATTTGGTTTATTGACTAGTTTATTGACAGGATATTGGTGGCATTATGACTGTAGCTAACATCACCAAGCAATCTACACTTGCTAATTATTGGCAACAGTGCTAACTGGAAGTTCCGTGGGTACTGCTGGAATGATTTTTTTGTTGAAGTAATGGTTACTCAGGGAGTACTATCATTTGCATTGTGGGGAAGCATCAACTACAACATTGTGGCCATGTGGGGTGTCTCTCTGTGCATGATCCAGCACATAGGTGCCTCAGTGTTGAGGACCCCAATGGTTTGAGAAGGCCAAGGGTGTGTCCACATTTGAGTTGGCTGTGGCAGATAGGTGGTTACTTTTGAGAGGCAAGGACTGAGTGATTGTCTGTCTGGGTGGTCACCCTCAGAAATATTCCTCTACCCAATATTTCTGATGCCAGAAAACCCAGATTATTTTAAAATGTGTGCAGAAAATACTTGGGTGATTTTTCTATTATCGATGAGTGTTGTGCAGTCATTCTGCCCTTGCAAACAATACTTGAAAGAAATCACTTTAAAGCTGGCCCCAATTTAAATCCCGATTCCAAAAATGAGGAAATCTGGCCCAGTGTATTAAAATAGCAGGCAAAATTAGTGTTTCTTACTATTATTGCCAACTACACCAGAGAATGGATGAGTCCCATAAAACAAGTCAATGTGTCGATGTGCACCACACAACACTACTCCATACAGTCTATGAAGTACTTCAGTACTAATTACCACACTTTACCACAAAGCTAAAATGTATCTTTTAACATCTCAAAACTGTCTTCTGTTGCAGAGTGAGACATGCTCATAATGAGATTCATGTAGCAGGGGAGAATCAGGAGACCTCTGCTCAGAGAATGGTTAATCCATATCGCTGCATGTTATACCCGTGTGTCCACGTCATCTACTATTGCCACTGCAGACTACAGCGCTCATGAACGCTCCCCGCTCTGGTCCCTTTCCATTCCACTCCAATGAAATTGGTCACCACTCATTTCAAGACAAAAAACAATCTGCACTGTATTTTAAACATAACTTAAACTGTAGCCTGGCATCAAAATAACTGAGTAGCCAGAACCACACTCAAGCAAAAATGCCTTACTTCGAGATACACTAAGGAAATTTTAAAATAAATAAATAAATAAGCCACCTGTAAAATTACAATAAAAGATGCATGTTGTGTGCGGGTCTGGCATCGTACTGGTATGTGGAGCAAGACATGTTTCAGGCTTGAAGCTCCAGTTTCTTCTAGTATGCTGCCCCATGCTCTGACAGACTGTGCTCGCTCCGTTCACAGGCTCTGACATTTACTAAATACTACCTCTAATAATTACATTAGACTATTCACAGTTTGGATGATGGTGTGTCCCAATGTCATAAATTTTTTAAAAATGTTTAAAACATTCCAGAATGCTCACAATGTCCTCCAATGCTGCTTTCACCACACATTGCACCATTTTCAGGCCTCGATTGGGTAGCCAATTTGTTTTTCCACCACAAACAGTCAATCAGGTGACAAACATTGAAAGCGGGGACTGGCTTAAGGCCAACACTGCCATGACATTCACTCCCCTGATGAGATCCAATTAACCTTTCCTGCTGTATTTGGCAACAGAATCAATATATTTTAAATGATCTAAGAATTAAAGAGAAGAGGAGCTAAACCTTATTGCTATTCACACACACATTGACTTTTTTTTTACTTTGTCATTTTCTTGGACAGAAGAATGGTGACTTTGAATTTGTACTGAAGTGAATGTATTTAGGCACATATATGCTTAACAAAAATACCTTGTACACAAACAAAACTCAGACAAAGCAGTTAAAAGAAAAAAAAAAAAAAAAAGAAAACAATGTACATAGTGCTCAAAAGGCACTATCTATTCCTTCTCTTTGGGTAAAAAAAATCTTGAATTCTAAATAGCAATTGCTTATTTTTAACTTTGTACATTAATTGAACAGTCTTTAACGTTATCAGATCATAGAATTTTAATATTTTCAATTTAATGCACAATTAAAAGTGGTAAGAGAGATGTGGGGATGAAATATAAAGTGTTAGCCCTTACCTTCAGCACTACTATAGGTAATAGCAAACACCTCTCCTCCAAAGTCTTCTTTCTTAATTTCCTTGACAAATTCTCCAGTCTGGGCTAAGAAACACTGGATACGGCCATTTTCCCTGTCAGCCACGCATATTTCCTGTTTGTCAGGAAGGAAAACCAGGCTGTGGGGAATTTTAAATGGCACACGTCTCCTTCTGTCTGAAGAACCTTAAATTATTGAATTAAAGGGAAAAAGAAGAGTGAAGATTATGAAAAGTGCAGAATTTCTGCCAACCCCATGTTGCAAAACATAATAATAATAATAATAATAAAAAACATAATAAATCACATTTTCTATTGCTGCTAAATTGTGATTTACTCATTCCTAAAATGTGAAAATCATCCTAATTGTTAGCTCACTGAAGTTTTTATTTGGCTATCAGTCAAAGCATATCACAGTTGAAAGCAATTTATCAATATGATCTGATAGAGTGTCAACATTAACTTGAGAATAAATACCTCCAGTGCATGAGGATTATGCAGAATTACAGCATGTGTGGGCCCCATTTTTAAAGGACCAAAGGCACAAAAATATTATCACAGTTGTATGCTAATACCTCATGATTTCATTGACAAGTTAGCAGATAAAAAGTTCTAGAAATTATTTTAAACATTTTGTGTCATAGTGTAGGCTCATTTGTCACGGAATAAAAATTTGTGTTTTTTTTTCTTTTGGTAAAAACAACAACTCACCTGATTCTGTTAGAATATGATTTAAACATTTTAAAAAAAAAATAGGGTGTCATTTTTGTGTGTGTTGTAACACCCTGAAATCCAAGATGGCTTCCATAATACAAAAACGGCATACATTTGACATTACAGTTAATATAAATCTGGTTCCAATATTTTTTTTCAGCATCTATTCCTTGTAAAACTATCTAGAGATTCGCACATGGATAACAACTTCCCTGTGACTACTAGTCTTTTTATTTTGTGAAATTTCAGACTGACTGCCATCCTGAATTAAATGTGGCGGACCCAAAACTGATGTGTGTATGCAGTCGCTGGATACAGTTTTTCCGTATTAGGTTTAAACATTTGGTGTTTATATGTATGCAAAGATATATTTTCTTTGTATTTCCAGGAAACAAGACCACACAGCAACTATAATATCCCTTAGAGTCCGTATATTAACCAACATGGCAGAGTCTTCATCTAACAAGAAGTCAAAAACTCTGGATTTTGGACTTTGGCCTTATTTGTCAGCTGAGCAGCAAAACCCCCCCCCCCCCCCCCCCCCCCCCAAAAAAAAACTAAATTATCAAATGTTCAAGGAACATTTGGATGCCATCTTGAAATTAGGCATGTAAATAATAACTTTAGCCTAAATTTGATGATCCCATTGGTTTCCTTGTGTCAGAAAACCTATACTTAGAGACATTTGTAAATATATCTAGTGTATTAGCACAAATATTTCATCATTGCTAAATGGAGGCCATTTTGGATGCCATCTTGGATTTTGGACCTTTTGAATGTGAAGAAATTTTTTTAAGCTTATGATATCTTCTATCAAAATCCAGTGAGTTTTTGCTTACACCCCCCCCCCAAAAAAAAACCCCAACAACAACATAAACAAACACAGAATTACAAATTATGCTACACTATCACTAAGAAAGCAGACAGAATGGTAAATGTGTCTGGAGCAGGCTGTCCTCAAAAGCTGAGTGACTGCATGAAAATCACTACTGAAAGAAACCATCAAAACATCACTGGCAATAGAGCGTTGTATACATTCTCAATGTGCATCCTCAATAGTGCGTAAATCTCACGTGACTAAGCGTGAGCTCCCACCTCCGCTGTGGGCATGGGGAGCGTTAAGTGCCTATTCGTCCAAGACATGTATAAGGAGTGAGTCTCACAGCTTATTCCACAGGGCACTATTCTACTACGAGCACCCATAATCCAAAAAAATAAACCCCAGCCTCTGCACTACAACAGTTAATCTGTCTCTGCATGTTGCTAAAGTAAAACATTCCGCTTGTTCTTCTTGTTGCTTTGACAAGCAGAAAAAAGGGGAATTTAGTTTAACTTTTGTGTCACGTGTGAAGGAGCTGCTCGCACAGCTGCCAGGAGCAGAATGTTCCATTATTATCACATTGAAAACAAAGGAACATCCAGCTTCCCATCTGTCGCACTCTACCAACTTATCAGTGTTATTTGTGTAGAGTCAGACTAGTACCTGCACCCCATTCAGACAGGTACTGGCCTCCAGCTGAAAACTTAACTATCCTGGCATTGCAGTAACCATCCGATATGAAGATGTTCCCAGTAACCGTGTCAACAGCGACATCAGTAGGTTTGCAGAAGTGATTCTGGTCACTGCCTGGTATGAAAGCCTGTCCAAGTGCCAAGAGGGTTCTGTCTCTGCCATCACTCGTCACTTTTAACACCTAAGGTTTGCACAGAAAGAAAAGGGCTGAATATGTGGTAAAGATTTTAACTGTATGGACAGCAGTCAAATGATTCGAGCTATCTACAGTGATATTGCACCTGTATTTTTTGCCTCTGTACACCACAGGAATAGGGTACAAATAAAACAATCATGATATGATTGTAATGTAGACTCTGACCTTTAATTCAAGGAGGTTTAACAAAAACATCACATAAACTATTCAGTTACTGTGCAAAGTATTCACAGAGCTTCACTTTTCCCACATTTTGTTATGTTACAGCCTTATTCCAAAATGGAATAAACAGATTTGTTTCCGGCAAAATTCTACTCACAACACCTCATAATGACAACATGAAAAAGTTTTTTGAAAGTTTTGCAAATTGAAATCACATGTAGATAAGGATTCACAGCCTTTGCTTGGTGCACCTATCTTTTGGCAGTTTTGTCCATTCCTTTTTGCAGCACCTCTCAAGCTCCATCAGGTTGGATGGGGAGCGTCAGTGCACAGCCATTTTCAAATCTCTCCAGAGATGTTCAATCAAATTCAGGGCTGGGCTCTCTGGAGCAGGTTTTCATCCAGGATGTCTCTGTACATTGCTACATTCATCTTTCCCTCAAGCCTATAGTCTCCCAGCTCCTGCTGCTGAAAAACATCCCCACAGCATGATGCTGCCACCATCATGCTTCACTGTAGGGATGGTGCCTGGTTTCCTCCGAACATGCCGCCTGTGACAGAGTTCAATGTTTGTCTCATCAGACCAGAAAATTTTGTTTCTCATGGTCTGGCTACCCTGCCATACAGGACTGATTGGTGGACTGCTGCAGAGATGGTTGTCCTTCTGGAAGGTTCTCCTCTCCACAGAGGAATGCTGGAGCTCTGACAGTGACCATTGGGTTCTTGGTCACCTCCCTGACTAAGGCCCTTGTCCCCGACTGCTTAGTTTAGACGCACGGCCAGCTCTAGGAAGAGCTTCTATTTACGGATGATGAAGGTCACTGCGCTCACTGGGACCTTCAAAGCAGCAGAAATGTTTCTATATATGACCAGTATCTATTCTTGATACTGTTGACCATAAAATTTTATTACAGAGATTAGAGCATGCCATAGGTATTAAAGGCACTGCGCTGCGGTGGTTTGAATCATATTTATCTAATAGATTACAATTTGTTCATGTAAATGGGGAAGCTTCTTCACAGACTAAGGTTAATTATGGAGTTCCACAAGGTTCTGTGCTAGGACCAATTTTATTCACTTTATACATGCTTCCCTTAGGCAGTATTATTAGAAAGCATTGCTTAAATTTTCATTGTTACGCAGATGATACCCAGCTTTATCTATCCATGAAGCCAGAGGACACACACCAATTAGTTAAACTGCAGGAATGTCTTACAGACATAAAGACATGGATGACCTCTAATTTCCTGCTTTTAAATTCAGATAAAACTGAAGTTATTGTACTTGGCCCCACAAATCTTAGAAACATGGTGTCTAACCAGATCCTTACTCTGGATGGCATTACCCTGACCTCTAGTAATACTGTGAGAAATCTTGGAGTCATTTTTGATTAGGATATGTCCTTCAATGTGCATATTAAGCAAATATGTAGGACTGCTTTTTTACATTTGTGCAATATCTCTAAAATTAGAAAGGTCCTGTCTCAGAGTGATGCTGAAAAGTAATTCATGCATTTATTTCCTCTAGGCTGGACTACTGTAATTCATTATTATCAGGTTGTCCTAAAAGTTCCCTGAAAAGCCTTCAGTTAATTCAAAATGCTGCAGCTAGAGTACTGACAGGGACTAGAAGGAGAGAGCATATTTCACCCATACTGGCCTCTCTTCATTGGCTTCCTGTTAATTCTAGAATAGAATTTAAAATTCTTCTTCTTACTTATAAGGTTTTGAATAATCAGGTCCCATCTTATCTTAGGGACCTCTTAGTACCATATCACCCCAATAGAGCACTTTGCTCTCAGACTGCAGGCTTACTTGTAGTTCCTAGGGTTTGTAAGAGTAGAATGGGAGGCAGAGCCTTCAGCTTTCAGGCTCCTCTCCTGTGGAACCAGCTCCCAATTTGGATCAGGGAGACAGACACCCTCTCTACTTTTAAGATTAGGCTTAAAGCTTTCCTTTTTGCTAAAGCTTATAGTTAGGGCTGGATCAGGTGACCCTGAACCATCCCTTAGTTATGCTGCTATAGACTTAGACTGCTGGGGGGTTTCCCATGATGCACTGAGTGTTTCTTTCTCTTTTTGCTCTGTATGCACCACTCTGCATTTAATCATTAGTGATTGATCTCTGCTCCCTTCCACAGCATGTCTTTTTCCTGATTTTCTCCCCTCAGCCCCAACCAGTCCCAGCAGAAGACTGCCCCTCCCTGAGCCTGGTTCTGCTGGAGGTTTCTTCCTGTTAAAAGGGAGTTTTTCCTGCCCACTGTCGCCAAGTGCTTGCTCATAGGGGGTCGTTTTGACCATTGGGGTTTTTCTGTAATTATTGTATGGCTTTTGCCTTGCAATATAAAGCGCCTTGGGGCAACTGTTGTTGTGATTTGGCACTATATAAATAAAATTGATTTGATTTGATTTGATATACCCTTCCCCAGATTTGTGCCTCAAGACAATCCTGTCTCAGAGGTCTACAGACAATTCCTTTGACTTTCCAAATCGTGTCTATTCAATGAATTTACCCCAGGTGGACTCCAATTAAGCTGTCAAAACATCTCAGATATGATCAGTGGAAACAGGTGGCACCTGAGCTCTATTTTGAGCTTCATGACAAAGACTGTGAATACTTATGTATTTATCCATATATTAAAAGTGAAGTAGCCTCTGTGTACGTGTATGCGTGTGTGTAACTTCGATCACGGACAGCTGATCGAAGTTGCCATTTGGAATATTTATATATTTTGGATTAGGGACAAATGCCACGAAAATATAAAGTTGATAGGACTAATATTTTTGGAGAAATTAGCGCTATTAGGTAACAACAGTGAACAATGGACGCTGTTATCACCACTAATCAGTCCCAGGTAACCAGACAAGCTCTGAACAAAGGCAATATCTCAACCTTGCCAGTTGTAAAACATGACATTAACTAAATGTGCCAAAAATTAAATACAATTATTCACAAAACGTTCTCATTTTATTTTCCTGCATTTTCAGTTAAAATCATTATAGAAACTTTGCATAATTTATTACCACCCTTGAAAAATGTCAGCTACCAATTATATAAACACTACCCAATCTAGAACTCATGGATCCCCACAGGCAACACACTAGTTTTTAAGTCATTTGTAAGGAGGAAAAAAAATGAATTTCATCCATTTTGGAATAAGGCTGTAATATAGCAAAATGTGGAAAAAGTAAGGCACTGTGAATACTTTCCAGATGCACTGTATTACGGCCACTTTTACTGAATGTGCCTCAAATGTCAGAGAATAATTGTAAAAATCATCCAGCCAGTTTTCATTAGACAAGCCGAGGGATGGATACATCACTTTATTTCTTAATATATGAGGTATCATAAATGATGGTCAATGCAAATTCAAATAGCATGGTAACTTAAGTTAAATCTGTCAAGAGCAAGCTGTTCATTAAAAAAAAAAAAAAAAAAAAAAAAAAAAAAAAAAAACTGGGTCACTGTGAAAGACCAGTGATAGAAGCAATCAAAACACCAAGACAACTACAACCCCAATTCCAATGAAGTTGGGACATTGTGTAAAATGTAAATAAAAACAGAATACAATGATTTGAAAATTTGAATTTGAAAAGCGCATATTAAACAAATATGTAGGACTGCCTTTTTGCATTTACGCAATATCTCTAAAATCAGAAAGGTCTTGTCTCAGAGTGATGCTGAAAAACTAATTCATGCATTTATTTCCTCTAGGCTGGACTATTGTAATTCTTTATTATCAGGTTGTCCTAAAAGTTCCCTAAAAAGCCTTCAGTTAATTCAAAATGCTGCAGCTAGAGTACTGACGGGGACTAGCAGGAGAGAGCATATCTCACCCGTGTTGGCCTCTCTTCATTGGCTTCCTGTTAATTCTAGAATAGAATTTAAAATTCTTCTTCTTACTTATAAGGTTTTGAATAATCAGGTCCCATCTTATCTTAGGGACCTCGTAGTACCATATCACCCTAATAGAGCGCTTCGCTCTCAGACTGCAGGCTTACTTGTAGTTCCTAGGGTTTGTAAGAGTAGAATGGGAGGCAGAGCCTTCAGCTTTCAGGCTCCTCTCCTGTGGAACCAGCTCCCAATTCAGATCAGGGAGACAGATACCCTTTCTACTTTTAAGATTAGGCTTAAAACTTTCCTTTTCGCTAAGGCTTATAGTTAGGGCTGGATTGGGTGACCCTGGACTATCCCTTGGTTATGCTGCTTTAGACGTAGACTGTGGGGGGGTTCCCATGATGCACTGTTTCTTTCTCTTTTTGCTCTGTATGCATCACTCCGCATTTAATCATTAGTGATCGATCTCTGCCCCCCTCCACAGCATGTCTTTTTCCTGGTTCTTTCCCTCAGCCCCAACCAGTCTCAGCAGAAGACTGCCCCTCCCTGAGCCTGGTTCTGCTGGAGGTTTCTTCCTGTTAAGAGGGAGTTTTTCCTTCCCACTGTTGCCAAGTGCTTGCTCACAGGGGGTCGTTTTGACCGTTGGGGTTTTTCATAATTATTGTATGGCCTTGCCTTACAATATAAAGCGCCTTGGGGCAACTGTTTGTTGTGATTTGGCGCTATATAAAAAAAAAGTTGATTGATTGATTGAAAATCCTCTTCAACCTATATTCAATTGAATACACCACAAATACAAGATATTCAATGTTCAGACTGATAAACTTTGTTGTTTTTGTGCAAATATTTGCTCATATTGAAATGGATGCCTGCAACACGTTTCAAAAAAGTTGGGACCGGGCAACAAAACACTGGGAAAGTTGATTAATGCTCAAAGAACACCTAATTAGAAACAGGTGAGTGTCATGATTGGGTATAAAAGGAGCATCCCCAAAAGGCTCAACCATTCACATGCAAAGATGGGGTGAGGATCACCACTTTGTGAACAACTGCATGAAAAAATAGTCTAAAAGCTTAAGAAAAATGTTTCTCAATGTTCAATTGCAAGGAATTTAGTGATTCCATCATCTACACTCCATAATATAATCAGAAGATTCAAGGAATCTGGAGAACTTTCTGCACATAACAAAAACATTCGATCCCTCAGGCGGCACTGCATTAAAAACCGACATCATTGTGTAAAGGATCTTACTGCGTGGGCTCAGGAACACTTCAGAAAACCACTGTCAGTTAACACAGTTCGTCGCTACATCTACAAGTGCAAGTTAAAACTCTACCATGCAATGCGAAAGCCATACATCAACAACATCCAGAAACGCCACCGCCTTCTCTGGGCCCGAGCTCATTTGAAATGGACAGACACAAAGTGGAAAAGTGTGCTGTGGTCTGATGAGTCCACGATTCAAATAGTTTTTGGAAATCATGGACGTTGTGTCCTCTGGACAAAAGAGGAAAATGACCATCTAGATTGTTACCAGTGCAAAGTTCAAAAGCCAGCGTCTGTGATGGTATGGGGGTGTGTTAGTGCATGTGTTATGGCATGGACAACTTACACATCTGTGATGGCACCATCAATGCTGAAAGGTACATCCAGGTTTTGGAGCAACACATGCTATCATCCAAGCAACGTCTTTTTCAGGGACGTCCCTGCTTATTTCAGCAAGACAATGCCAAGCCACATTCTGCACGTGTTACAACAGCATGGCTTCATAGTAAGAGTGCAGGTACTAGACTGACCTGCCTGCAGTCCAGACCTGTCGCCCACTGAAAATGTGTGGCGCATTATGAAGTGCAAAATATGACAACGGAGACCCCGCTAGTGAACAACTGAAGTCGTACATCAAGCATGAATGGGAAAGAATTCCACCTACAAACTTCAACAATTAGTGTCGTCAGTTCCCAAACACTTATTGAGTGTTGTTAGAAGGAAAGGTGATGTAACACAGTGGTAAACATACCACTGTCCCAGCTTTTTTGAAACATGTTGCAGGCATCCATTTCAAAATTAGCAAATATTTTCACAAAAACAATAACGTTTATCAGTTTGAACATTAAATATCTTGTCTTTGTGGTGTATTCAATTGAATATAGGTTGAAGAGGATTTGCAAATCATTGTATTCTGTTTTTATTTACATTTTACACAATGTCCCAACTTCATTGGAATTGGGGTTGTATGAAGGAGTTTTATATATAGGCTTCTATGGGTGTGAAATCACAAAAATGCAGATCGTGCAACTTTTGTCTGTTACATTATCAGATTCACAGCTTCATGGCGGAAAAAAATACAAAAGGATTTTCTGAAAAATAAGGAGTGAAATTTCATGTACATTTTGTCAGAAAATACTTGAGGGACCTGGGCCTAGATGTGGTTTGTTTTCCTCAAAGAAAATCATTCTCTGGTCTCTGGTTTTGCAATTAATGGTTTACTGATAATTCACGATTAGCAGATGACTCACGTTTTGGGGGTTAACAGGACAACGACAAAGAAGGACTGGAGAGATCTGCCTCTACTCAAAGTAGGTTCAAAATGTATGTGTGTGTGTGTGTGTGTGCGTCTCTGTGTGTGTCAATGATTGCTTTAAAATGCATCTGCCGTGATGTTTTGTCAGAGATGCAGCTGCTGGTGTTACATGTAATATGTTGTAGATGTATTGTTGTGTTTGTAACAGCACAAGTATTTGTGAGTCATCCTGGTAAAGAACCGAAGCTGCTTTGCACTGGAACAACAACTTTATTACAGCTCATTCACTCTTTGATGCCGGACTGACCACTCTGTAAGCGGTTGTTCGCTTATAGTGTGAGCACCCTCTAGTGTCACACTTGAGACACCACACCTATCATCAAGTTTTTTAATATTGACATTGTTCCTATGTAATTTATTGCTTTAAATTATAAATATTATACCTGGTCTGGTCATATTTGTTGTTGGTTATGTTTAATGTGATGATTAGTGTTTGTCAATGCTGCGCAAATACAGTGTAGGATTATAAAAAAATATGTAGGCTACTGTATGCTAAAATTGTTCCCCTCATGGATCTCATATGCCCCCCCCCAACCAAGACTGAGGTCTGGTGACAGGTCTGACTATACATACTGTCCCAAACAAAGCTTACCTGATGGAGAGCTACATCAGTAACCCAGTAATTATTGTCCTTATCTGTAGTTATTCCATGAGGCAAGTAAAACCTGCAATCAATACATAATTACAAGGGAAAAAGTTTCATTGTAACAGATGATGGCAAACATTCCATTTTCTTAGTTGTTATAAAGTTGTATTAGTAACAAAATGATCAGCTACTTCTGTTTGTGTCAGTGCTTTCATTTTAAAAATAAAACTAAATCTGATTCAGACTTACATGTTTCTTCCAGAGGCCTTGAGGATGTGTCCTTTGACTGGATCAACAACCAAAATAGTGGACTGCTGAATAGGACCAAGAGACCTCTGCTGATATGCTGCCAGGTTGTCAAAAGAACTGTCAAAGAGCGACAAAGTGAAGATGTTACACAGGGACAGTCTCACGTGACCCATTTAAGAATTATGTACATTTATATACACAGCCCCTCCATTTTCAGAGGCCCAAACTAAATGGACAAACTAAACATAAGCACCAGTTTCCTTTCAAACAAGTCAGGCGATGGAAATAGCAGGAACATTTCCAAGTCACTGAATATGTCTTGAACTTCACTTACATCAAATCAAATCAACTTTATTCATCCGTTAGGAACTTCATTTGCAGAGAAAGCACCAGAGCAGAAACAAATGTCCATTCACAGATTACACCAGAAAGTTCATGAGTTCCATAATAATACATTAAAAACATTAAAGATTACAAACAAAAGTAAATCCTTTCCAAGATTTGAACATTAACACACATAGATGCAGAAAGGGATTATGGGTAAACTCAGCCTCTGCTCACACTGATTGGTTGACTAATTCATTCTATGTAAAAACCAACACAAGTTAATGTAATGTGTGTGTGTTGGTGTTTATAAAATAAATGAGTTTGTAAAATATGTAATTTTTGTAAAGAAAAAAGAAAAAAGAAAACAAAAGGTATTTGTAAAACTGAAAAGTCTGTTAAGTTCGGATTCAGGTCAACAAATGTGTGATATAACCGGGGTCAAAATGCATAGAACACTGCCATCTACTGGCACCCGGTTATATCACACGGTTTTTGAATCACAACTTACCCATAATCCCTTTGGGCATCTGTGTGTTCAAATCTTCAGAATTAGTGTATTATTCTAAAATTAACAGATATATTTTCACTTTGTACATTTTAAGAGTTGACATTAATGTAGTTATTCTCTCTGGATTAATTTGATTTATAAATCAAAACCATAAGTCAAACCTGCTTTCCTTTTCAAGATGTCTGCCTCACGGCTGAACATCTGTATGCTGTCAAGATAAATGATGCTTCCCTATAGCAGTGGGCAGGGCGCACAAAGACAGATGCGCTGACTCATTTGCCGTGTTTGGGTTTGTGATTGCTTTTGATTCTATCAGAAGCACTGGCGGTGTTTAAACTCAAAATCGGCTTGTTAGTAGCTGAGAGACAATACTGAGTTATCGGTTAGCTGTAGCTTCCCATAAATTTTTTAGTGGTTTACCAGTTTAGCGTTATAAAAGATGACCTTTCAGTTAGCTGATTGCAGTTATCAAAACTAATGTTTTGGTTAGCTGTGCTCACCACTGCCCATGTGCTTGCATTAGTTAGCTGGTTAGTACTTGACAGTGTTTGCATTCCAACTCAGTATTGTGCTGATTCATTTTATTTTTGTCCCAAGTGAAAAGGTGACCCCAAAAGTGTAAAAACAAAACTTAGATTGCAAAACACCAAAGTTCTCCTTTAATTCAAAGGATTTAAAAGTATCACAATACCCATTTCAGAATTTCTGAAAAACATAAGGATTACTTTATTGCAAAAATAATTATTGTTGACAAATCACCACCTTTACAGAGAGCATGATCTTCATGATCCAAAATGTTAAGTCCATGGTCTATATTCAATAAAATGGCTTTTATTTTTATGTTTAGGTGTTGCGGTAAGGTCTTATGACTTTCTCTCTTCTTACTTTAGTGTCTTCTTTTGTTATTCTTTAATACTGCATAGGCAGGCTCGAAACATGTTGCCTGTGGTGCATGCATTATTTGTTATTTGTTGTGGTGGTGCATAATTTGTTTATGTAGATAAAAAGTTAAAAATTATCAAAAATTTATCAAAGGGCAGCACTCTGGCATAAGCCCAGTTTACACATAGACGGTAAGAGCTCCCGGAAGCGTCCCGGAAGAGTTTTTGGCCGTCTTACAATCAATCAAACACCGTTGTTAACGCCGGCACTAGGGGGCATGGCTTAGTTCCGGCTTTACCGGGAATCGTCTAAAAAATTATTCAACATGTCGAATAATTCCGGGAGCGCTCCCGGAGAATTCATGTGACGACAGAGACAATGCGAACAACGGCGTTTGATACTTTTTAATCGCCATTTCATCCTGCCCCTTCCTGTAGTGCCGCAGTTTACACCGCCATAATTGGCGGCCGGCGTTGTATCCCTAACCAACGGCGTGTAAAACGGCAATAGAGCCCACATCGGCATCCTCAACGGCGTTTTAACCGGCGACAGAGGCAGACAAAACAGCGGCGCTAGCGGACAGTATGCCGTTCTAAACGCCACCTCCCGGTTAAAACGGCGTTCCAAATGGCCGATAGGCGGCGGTCAGTATAAAAACGCTAGCGCGCTGCATGCACTCGTGGCCAGCTCCAGATATTTTTGCAGACAAGCTCCAGTATGCCTCCTAAAAGAAAACTGGCAGCGGCAAGGACTTACCAAGAGGTCTGGTTCAGAAGCAGAGGGAAGGCCTGTGGTGGAGATGGAGCAACACGCTGAGGAGAGGGAAAGGAAGGAGAAGAAAAGGCTGAGGATGATCTCCCTCCCCCTGAAGTGACAGAGGCATGTATTCCTGCTGCTTCAGCCTATTATACTCTGTGGGCGGTGCCTATATGCAAAAGATCCTGGAATAACGCAGGATTTGCCTGGATTAAAAACCTGGGTATTAACCAGCGGTACACAGGGCATTATCGGCGGCATCAGAACACCGCCGTTCTCACGCGCGTCTTACCCTGCGATTGTAAAGGATAGAACTGGATATTAACCCCCGTTGCCTGACGTGTGCTGGATGCTACGGCGTCAAAGCACCGCTTTATTCGGCGGATTTAGCGGCATTTTATCTGCGTATTTGCGGATAGTACGGCAGCCAAAACGCCGGCGAAATGCTCCGCCCCTTTCCACCGCGAAAACAGCCGGCACTACCGCGAACTTCGGTCTACGTACTGCCCGCCGACAAAACCATCTATGTGTAAACAAGGCTTTAGTAGTGAAGACTGTTGCCTCACAGCGAGAAGGTCACAGGTTCCCTTCCAACCTGGTTCTTTCTGTGTGGTGTTTTTGTGGGTTCCCTCTGGGTTCTCTGGCTTCCTCCCACTTCCAAAGACATGCAGGTTTGGTGTATTGGAAACTCTAAATTCAGTGCAGATGTGAATGTGTTGGTCTGTCTATATTTGCCGGCCCTGTGCAGAGTGTATCCCACCTCTCATCCAATGACCACTAGGATTGAATCCATGGAACCATTAGAAAATTAGAAAATTCATAATACATCAAATTACTGCTTAAAAAACGAATGATGAAATAAATCACAATATACTTAGGTGATATTAGGGTGTTTTCCACATAAACCCATTACAACTTCACAAACACTATGCTCTTTAAGATATCATATCTGAAATTATCAAAGAAAGGAACTTGAGACAGCACGGTGGGTTAGTGGTTAGCCCTGTTGCCTCATAGCAAGAAATGCAAACTACAGAGAAAGGCCACAGGTGAGAACCAATCCTATGACCTTTCTCTGTAGTTTGCATTTTCTCCCTGTGTTTGCGTGGGTTCCTCCTGGTGCTCCGGCTTCCTCCCACATCCAAAGACATGCAGGTTAGGGGGACTGAAAACTTTTAATTTTCTGTAGGTGTGCAGGCGGGTGCCCTGTGACAGACTGGTATCCTGTCCAGGGTGTACCCTGCTTCACACACTATGACTGCTCTGACAGGCTCCCCAACTCTTACTTGGAATAAGCAGTTGAAGATGAGTGAGTGGGTGAGGAACTTACTTGATCCCCCAGTGATGGTCACCTCTGTGAAAAATGATCAAGTTACCCTCTGAGTCAAGGGCAAGTCCTGACACTTGGCCCAGCCTGAGGGGAGTCACTGGCCACGGTGTGACTTGCTCCAGATGGTCGTCTGCATATGCGCACGTAGACACACACCCACCCCAAACAAAAACAAGATTCAGTGAGCTAATACAGTAAACCTCAAGTAAAACTCACATATTATACAAATAATGAATGTTTATGAGTTCAATGGTATGACTATTTCATATGGTGAAAGATGCAACACTCGTTGAATGGAACGCCATTCAAGTACCATTCAAAGTATCGCCATTAATAAGATTTGTGGTTCACCAACTCACCCGTGTCTAACAACTGCTCTGGTTTGCTTGTCTCCAACATTAATCCTTTATGAGGAGGAAAGAGAAGCAGGAAAGTTATGCAAAACAAAACAAAAAGGCATAAATGTAATGGCTGTTTTGAACAAAAATGAATATTTCTGGATATGGCATCTCCAACAAAATGCTATTTAATGCGTTTTGTACCTTTTGTGTGTGCTGTATGCATCATAGAATGCATAAGGCTTGGACTGACAATAACAGGGATGTTCGCCTCAGGTGGAATATTTTGAAAAAGCTGTTTGAATCCAGTGTCCGTGCACTGCATGTAGGGGATGCCATGCTTACTGTCCATGTAGTACATTATATAGAAGTTGCACATTTCATCATTACCGGTACCACTGTGGAAAAAAGTTGAGAAGACATGAACCTACAACTGTAATTATGTATTATTATCATTTCACAGAAGAAAATAATGTGATTAAACTGAGGAATATGGTGCATCCAGAAAGTATTCACAGCTCTTCACTTTTTCCACATTTTTATGATACAGCCTTATTCCAAAATGGATGAAATTCATTTTTTCCTCAAAATTCTGCACATAATATCTGATGATAATGTGAAAAAAAGTTTTTTGAGATTTTTGCTAATTAATTAAAAGAATTTAAAAAAACGAAGAAATCACATGTACATAAGTATTCACAGCCTATGCCATAAAGTGCAAAATTGAGCTCAGGTGCATCCTGTTTCCACTGATCATCCTTGAGATGTTTCTGCAGCTTAAATGGCGTCCATTTGGGGTAAATTCAGTTGATTGGACATGATTTGGAAAGACACACACCTGTCTACATATAAGGTCCCACAGTTGACAGTGCATGTCAGAGCACAAACCAAGCATGAAGTCAAAGGAATTGTCTGTAGACCTTGGAGACATGATTGTCTTGATTGTCAAATAGGGATGGGTATCGGGAACCGGTTCTTTTCGGGTATCGTAAAGAAATGATTCGATCCATCAACATCAATAGCCTTTTTGCTTAACGATTCCCTTATCGGTCCTTCAGAGCGGCCGTTGTTTTTGGGGATGTTTGTCAGGAAAATGATCATTTCTCTACATTGATTACAGACTGTGCAGCGGGTCTGTAATCAACCGTTTCTGTAGCTAAGCTTTGCTTTGAATCTTGAACCAATAAAGCAGTTCGCAGTTCTTCAACCCGCTGCTTCGTTGGTTCTTTGTTTTGTTTCACTTTATCATAATTTTTCCCTGCTAAAACCCTAAAGAGCATATGTCTGTGAGTAATATTAACCTTTTTATGTTAAATCGACCTGTTATGGTCTTCTGAAACAGTTGACAGATGTATTTTATAACTTAAAAACGGGGCAGATACTAACACGTTAGCATGTCTATGGTATTTTCAATGTTAAAGTTAGCATTAAGCTGTTTGCATCTCAGCACGTTTGTGTGCATTTGTTTTCTGTATAATAATTAATGGCTCAGCGTTTGTTGCTGTAAAAGAGTCAGTATACAGTATATTAATAATAATAACAGCAACAACAACAATAATATTAATAATAAACAATAATGCTACAATACAATTTTAGAGAAAGATACAAAAAAGAACCTGATGAAACAACAGAAAAGATAAAACCAAATAATGAACATAAATATAGAATTCTCTATATTCTTCTTCATAAGTGCTTCCTGTGAACACCTAGTGACTCTTACACCTCCATTTCATCCCTGTCTTATTTAAGTTTAATGACAGTTTGTTTCGGTCAAACCATATTTTCAATGTGTTAATTTCTTCAGTGATTTCCTCCAGAACTATCTGCCAAGCTAGAAAACTGCTGCATCCTAGTAAGAGCAGAATAATACTGGAATGAATCTGAATAAGGAAAGTTGGGTTTTTTTTCTCACCAAAATGGATGCTGCACTCACTGCACTGGACTCCACCCAAGGGGACTCCTCTGTCAGCGTAGAAGACTATGCTGAGTATGTGACTAGGTATATCAGCACTTGTGTTGAGAACATCGTACCAACCATACAAGTGAGGGTGTTCCCCAACCAGAAGCCCTGGGTAAACAGAGAGGTGCTGCACTTGCGTGCTCGCACTGCTGCTTTTAGATCTGGCAACGAAGCCGAGTACAAGGCTGCACAGGACAGACTGGAGAAGTCCATAAGAGCGGCCAAGAGACAGCACAGAGAGAGGACGGAGGACTTCTACTCTAACGCTGACCCCAGGAGAATGTGGCAATGTCTGGATCACATCACTGACTTCAGGACCAGCTCCAGAACCACCAACATCAGCTCATCGGCCAGCCTGCCAGACGACCTCAACGCCTTCTACTTAGACACACCGCAGCCACTCAACCCCCCTCCCCCACCGCCAGTGGTCACATCAGCGCAGGTACACAAAGCCTTGAGGAGTGTCCGCCCCCGGAAGGCTGCCGGGCAAGACAATGTACCAGGATGCGCCCTCAGAGTATATGCTAACAAGCTGGCTGATGTTCTCACCTCCAGCTTCAACCTTTCCCTCAGGCAATGCATCGTCCCGAGATACTACAAGACCACCACCATCGTCCTCCTCCCCAAGAAGAACCCCCCATCCTGTCTGAATGACTTTCGGCCAGTAGCACTCACTTCAATCATTATGAAGTGCTTTGAGAGAGTGATACTGTTTCACATTCATAACAGCATCCCGGACACCACCGACCCACTGCAGTACGCCGACAGGCACAACTGCTCTACGTCAGACGTCATCGCCGCCGCCCTTCACATCTCTGTCTCTCATCTGGAAAATAAAGATTCCTACATTAGGATGCTCTTTATCAACTACAGCTCCACCTTCAACACAGTTGTCTCGCACAAAGTGTTAGCCCTCGGACTTCACCCCTCCTTCTGTGAATGGCTTCTCAACTTCCTGACTGGCAGGCCACAGTCTGTCAGGATCGGGAGAAGGACGTCAGCCACCATCACTACCAACATGGGGACACCACAAGGCTGTGTCCTGAGCCCCATCCTCTACACCCTGTTCACACACGACTGTGTCGCTTCCCACCCCAACAACACCATCATCAAGTTTGCAAACGACACCGCCGTGATAGGACGCATCACTGGCAGAGACGAGGCGGCCTACAGGAGGGAGGTGGACAGTCTGGTGACGTGGTGTGGAGACAACAACCCCACCCTCAACACACACAAGACTAAGGAGATGATAGTGGACATGAGGAAGGAGAGGAGGCCTCAGCATCCGCTGTTCATCCGAGGTCTTGAGGTGGAGAGGGTGAGGAACTTCAAGTACCTGGGGGTCCACATCAGCGATGACCTCACCTGCACATTCAACACCACACAGGTGGTGAAGAAGGCTCAGTAGCGGTTGTATTTCCTGAGGAGGCTGAGGAAATTTGGAATGGTACCCAAGATCCTCAGCAACTTCAACAGCTGCATCATTGAGTCAGTCTTGACCACCTGCATCACTGTGTGGTACGGCAGCTCTACTATGTGGAACTGCAAAAGCCTGCAGAGAGTGATAAGCACTGTGTCTAAGATCACCAGGACCCCACAACTCGCTCTGCAGAGCATCTACCACCGCAGAGTCCACAGGAGAGCAGCCTGTTAATGTGCGTGCTGTGCGCTCGTTCACTGCAGCCCGTCACAACAGCGATATATGTTTTTATGTATGCTCACGTCAATCAATTCAATCAATTTTATTTATATAGCACCAAATCACAACAAACAGTTGCCCCAAGGCACTTTATATTGTAAGGCAAGGCCATACAATAATTACGTAAAAACCCCAATGGTCAAAACGACCCCCTGTGAGCAAGCACTTGGCGACAGTGGGAAGGAAAAACTCCCTTTTAACAGGAAGAAACCTCCAGCAGAACCAGGCTCAGGGAGGGGCAGTCTTCTGCTAGGACTGGTTGGGGCTGAGGGAGAGAACCAGGAAAAAGACATGCTGTGGAGGGGAGCAGAGATCAATCACTAATGATTAAATGCAGAGTGGTGCATACAGAGCAAAAAGAGAAAGAAACACTCAGTGCATCATGGGAACCCCCCAGCAGTCTAAGTCTATAGCAGCATAACTAAGGGATGGTTCAGGGTCACCTGATCCAGCCCTAACTATAAGCTTGAGCAAAAAGGAAAGTTTTAAGCCTAATCTTAAAAGTAGAGAGGGTGTCTGTCTCCCTGATCCGAATTGGGAGCTGGTTCCACAGGAGAGGAGCCTGAAAGCTGAAGGCTCTGCCTCCCATTCTACTCTTACAAACCCTAGGAATTACAAGTAAGCCTGCAGTCTGAGAGCGAAGCGCTCTATTGGGGTGATATGGTACTATGAGGTCCCTAAGATAAGATGGGACCTGATTATTCAAAACCTTAAAAGTAAGAAGAAGAATTTTAAATTCTATTCTAGAATTAACAGGAAGCCAATGAAGAGAGGCCAATATGGGTGAGATATGCTCTCTCCTTCTAGTCCCCATTAGTACTCTAGCTGCAGCATTTTGAATTAACTGAAGGCTTTTCACCATGTTTCTAAGATTTGTGGGGCCAAGTACAATAACTTCAGTTTTATCTGAATTTAAAAGCAGGAAATTAGAGGTCATCCATGTCTTTATGTCTGTAAGACAGTCCTGCAGTTTAGCTAATTGGTGTGTGTCCTCTGGCTACATGGATAGATAAAGCTGGGTATCATCTGCGTAACAATGAAAATTTAAGCAATGCTTTCTAATAATACTGCCTAAGGGAAGCATGTATAAAGTGAATAAAATTGTCCTAGCACAGAACCTTGTGGAACTCCATAATTAACCTTAGTCTGTGAAGAAGCTTCCCCATTTACATGAACAAATTGTAATCTATAGATATAGATAAATATATAGATAAATATGATTCAAACCACTGCAGCGCAGTGCCTTTAATACCTATGGCATGCTCTAATCTCTGTAATAAAATTTTATGGTCAACAGTATCAAAAGCAGCACTGAGGTCTAACAGAACAAGCACAGAGATGAGTCCACTGTCTGAGGCCATAAGAAGATCATTTGTAACCTTGACTAATGTTGTTTCTGTACTATGATGAATTCTAAAACCTGACTGAAACTCTTCAAATAGACCATTCCTCTGCAGATGATCAGTTAGCTGTTTTACAACTACCCTTTCAAGAATTTTTGAGAGAAAAGGAAGGTGGGAGATTGGCCTATAATTAGCTAAGATAGCTGGGTCAAGTGATGGCTTTTTAAGTAATGGTTTAATTACTGCCACCTTAAAACCCTGTGGTACATAGCCAACTAATAAAGATAGATTGATCATATTTAAGATCGAAGCATTAAATAATGATAGGGCTTCCTTGAGCAGCCTGGTAGGAATGGGGTCTAATAGACATGTTGATGGTTTGGATGAAGTAACTAATGAAAATAACTCATGCAGAACAATCTGAGAGAAAGAGTCTAACCAACCATCACTGAAAGCAGCCAAAGATAACGATATGTCTTTGGGATGGTTATGAGTAATTTTTTCTCTAATAGTTAAAATTTTATTAGCAAAGAAAGTCATGAAGTCATTACTAGTTAAAGTTAAAGGAATACTCGGCTCAATAGAGCTCTGACTCTTTGTCGGCCTGGCTACAGTGCTGACACCAGAGAACATGAAGAAGGAATCATATCCTTAAACCTAGTTACAGCGCTTTCTGAAAGACTTCTAGTGTAATGAAACTTATTCCCCACTGCTGGGTAGTCCATCAGAGTAAATGTAAATGTTATTAAGAAATGATCAGACAGAAGGGAGTTTTCAGGGAATACTGTTAATTCTTCAATTTACATACCATAAGTCAGAACAAGATCTAAGATATGATTAAAGTGGTGGGTGGACTCATTTACATTTTGAGCAAAGCCAATTGAGTCTAATAATAGATTAAATGCAGTGTTGAGGCTGTCATTCTCAGCATCTGTGTGGATGTTAAAATCGCCCACTATAATTATCTTATCTGAACTAAGCACTAAGTCAGACAAAAGGTCTGAAAATTCACAGAGAAACTCACAGTAACGACCAGGAGGACGATAGATAACAACAAATAAAACTGGTTTTTGGGACTTCCAATTTGGATGGACAAGACTAAGAGTCAAGCTTTCAAATGAATTAAAGCTCTGTCTGGGTTTTTGATTAATTAATAAGCTGGAATGGAAGATTGCTGCTAATCCTCCGCCTCGGCCCGTGCTACGAGCGTTCTGGCAGTTAGTGTGACTCGGGGGTGTTGACTCATTTAAACTAACATATTCATCCTGCTGTAACCAGGTTTCTGTAAGGCAGAATAAATCAATATGTTGATCAATTATTATATCATTATACTAACAGGGACTTAGAAGAGAGAGACCTAATGTTTAATAGACCACATTTAACTGTTTTAGTCTGTGGTGCAGTTGAAGGTGCTATATTATTTTTTCTTTTGAATTTTTATCCTTAAATAGATTTTTGCTGGTTGTTGGTGGTCTGGGAGCAGGCACCGTCTCCACGGGGATGGGGTAATGAGGGGATGGCAGGGGGAGAGAATCTGCAGAGAGGTGTGTAAGACTACAACTCTGCTTCCTGGTCCCAACCCTGGATAGTCACGGTTTGGAGGGTTTAATAAAATTGGCCAGATTTCTAGAAATGAGAGCTGCTCCATCCAAAGTGGGATGGATGCCGTCTCTCCTAACAAGACCAGGTTTTCCCCAGAAGCTTTGCCAATTATCTATGAAGCACACCTCATTTTTTGGACACCACTCAGACAGCCAGCAATTCAAGGAGAACATGCGGCTAAACATGTCACTCCCGGTCCGATTGGGGAGGGGCCCAGGGAAAACTACAGAGTCCGACATTGTTTTTGCAAAGTTACACACCGATTCAATGTTAATTTTAGTGACCTCCGATTGGCGTAACCGGGTGTCATTACTGCCGACGTGAATTACAATCTTAACAAATTTACGCTTAGCCTTAGCCAGCAGTTTCAAATTTCCTTCAATGTCGCCTGCTCTGGCCCCTGGAAGACAATTGACTATGGTTGCTGGTGTCGCTAACTTCACATTTCTCAAAACAGATTCACCAATAACCAGAGTTTGATCCTCGGCGGGTGTGTCGTCGAGTGGGGAAAAACGGTTAGAAATGTGAACGGGTTGGTGGTGTACACGGGGCTTCTGTTTAGGACTACTCTTCCTCTTCACAGTCACCCAGTCGGCCTGCTTTCCCGGCTGCTCGGGATCTGCCAGAGGGAAACTAACGGCGGCTAAGCTACCTTGGTCCGCACCGACTACAGGGGCCTGGCTAGCTGTAGAATTTTCCACGGTGCGGAGCCAAGTCTCCAATTTGCCCAGCCTGGCCTCCAAAGCTACGAATAAGCTACACTTATTACAAGTACCATTACTGCTAAAGGAGGCCGAGGAATAACTAAACATTTCACACCCAGAGCAGAAAAGTGCGGGAGAGACAGGAGAAGCCGCCATGCTAAACCGGCTAAGAGCTAGTAGCTGCGCTAAGCTAGCAGATTCCTAAAAACACACAAAGTGAATAATGTGTAAATAATTTAGAGGCGATTCAGCAGAGGGAGTGCTTTAGTTAAGGCACGTGAAGATTACACTGTGAAACAAATCGTTATATAGTTAACTAGATCAATCTAACTGCACAGATTAAACAGGTAACAGATACAGCAAAACACCGCTGTGCTCCGGAACAGGAAGTGATACAATACCGCAGTGAGAGCCAACCACCAGTAGAGGCAAGCAAGTCACGTGAGGACAACAAGCAGACACACGTGCGTCACAGTGGACAATTGTAAGTTCATGTCTGTCACTCTGTTATGTGATCATTATTTTTTAGTTATTTGTTATGTAATTGTGTATGTAGGTAGTGTAGTACTTATTAATATACCGGTCCTGGCTGTGGTCTCTGTGTCTGTACTGTGACACATCCTGTGCCCTGAGCCGTCATTTGTGTCTCTGGTCAGCAGCTGGGAAGAGTCTCCCCATGCTGTGTGACCTGGCTGTCCGGGCTCGCATGTCTTCATGTCTGTACATACATACAAGCATTTTATGCAAGTGTGCCTCCCTCCTTCCCCCTCAACATGCCACATGTCTATAGGGGAGCCCGGGGACGCGACACACGTGCGAGACACATGCACCACATGTGTGTTGCTTTTTGCAACACCACACTCATGGGAGCAATTTCACATCCAGCTAGAAAGTGAACATCTCCTCACTATTTTCATGTTAACAGTGCGAATGGCCACAGTGTCAGACGAACAGTGTTAGATGTTCATGTGTGTCACCTGGAATTTGGCCATGAATCGAATGGGCTCTCACAGGGCACACTCTATCTTTCAGCTGCTGGTGTGTGTGAATAGATGTAGCAACACATATACGAGGCGTTTGAGGCAGCTCCAATTTTTCACGAATGGCATGCAAATGGCAGCCCGCCTACAGGTTGTCAAAAGGCACCTGAAGGACTCTTACAACATGAGAAACAAAATTCTCTGGTCTGATGAGACAAAGATTGAACTCTTTGGTGTGAATGTCAGGCGTCATGTTTGGAGGAAACCAGGCACCATTCCTACAGTGAAGCATGGTGGTGGCAGCATCAAGCTGTGGGGATGTTTTCAGCAGCAGGAACTGGGAGATTAGTCAGGATTGAGTTAAAGATGAATGCAGCAATGTAAAGAGACATCCTGGATGAAAACCTGATCCAGAGCGCTCTTGACCTCAAACTGGGGCGACGGTTCGTCTTTCAGCAGGACAATGACCCAAATGTCCTTGAGTGGCCCAGCCAGAGCCCAGACCTGAATCCAATTGAACATCTCTGGAGAGATCTGGAAACGGCTGTGCAGCGACGCTCCCCAAGACAATTTGAGGCTGTAATTGCTACCAAATGGCTGTGAATACTTATGTACATGGTATTTGTTAGTTTTTACTTTTAAGAAATTTGCAAAACTTTCGAAAACAAAACTTTTTTCATGTTGTGAGTACAATTTTGAGGGCAAAAAAAAGAGAAAGTAATTTACTCCATTTTGGAATAAGGCTGTAACATAAAATGTGGAAGATTGAAGCACCGTGAATACTTTCTGCATGCACCGTAACCTGTGGTTTAGTCAAACACATGGTTGAAACAGAACTACATTTATTAGGGATCAAACATTCTGAACAGATATCTGAGAAACTGCATTCAGCTTTTCATCAGGTAAGCAACAATGCATTTGTTTCAGGACTTGTTTTCCCCTTCTTTTCAGAGCATATCTCCACCTCTCTAGGCTCATTTCAACCTGCTATCTACTCTCACTTCATATCACAATGTCATCTGCAAACATCATAGTACAGGCGACTCCTGTCTGAGATGATCCATCAATGTGTCCATCACCTCTGCAAAAAACAAAGGGCTCAGAGCTGATCCTTGGTGTAATCCCACCTCCACCTTGAATATATCTGTCATCCCTACTGTGCATCTTGCCGTCACTGTCCTTATACATGTCTAACGTTCACAACTGTTTCACTTTTCTTGCAGGACTTTGATGTGTGAGAGATTTTTTTGAACATCTCAAAATTCTCTTTGTGCACTTGCACACGGCGGCGCACATCACACGTTTGGTCTACACCGGTTCACAGCAAGTTTACGCACCAGTACGACACACTGCATACGGGTGCGTGAATCAAACTCGTGCAAATGTCAGGGGGCGCTCATGTTTCTGGCACTGTATGGATTTTGTAGCAGAACTCACCCGATATATGTTTTTGAGGTTCTCCCTTCACCAGTAAACATACATCTGGCTGCAATGGTGTCACCATACTTCACATTCACGTCTTTGTTAGCAGGATAGAATGCCTGGAGGAAAGTCATTTCACATTAGCTTAAGCAAAGAAAATGAAGCATCGCTATTGTGTGGCAGCAGAACATGAATGCCCAGCCCAGACATTTTCTGCTATTATTCACAATGCACGATGGCTCTGCCTCTACACACAGGGATGTGTGTTGGAGCACCATCAAACTACACCAAAATTAAATTGAAAACAAAGAATAAAAAAATGAAATCAATGTAAACACCAGTGATGAATACAACATTTCAATAACTTTAGTTTGTACCATACATTTATGCTGATCTTCTTCCTCTCCAGGTTAGTTGTCAGGACAGCACCACCTAACTAAAATGAACGCACAGGTGGGGTCTGACCCACCAGTGCAGTTTTGTTTCAGACATGATCTGAAACAAAATCTATGCTAATAATGGTGAGGAGGTGATGGTCTAGTGGTTAAGTGTTGGCTCAAATCGGGGTAAATGTGAGGCATTACTGTTAAGTGCTTTGAGCATCTGATGCAGATAGAAAAGCACTAAATAAATGTAGTCCATTTAATAATATATCATTAAGATGGGTATTTATTTTGTTTCTAGTATAACTTCCTGCGAGAACGACTCCATGTGGTTTTATTGATCTTTAGCAATTCTCCTCAGTGTTATCCTGCTGAGCTCTTACTATTCTACGTGTTAGATTATCCTGATGATCTGTAGTGTTTCTCCTGTGTTAGATTATCCTGGTGATATCTAGTGATTATACTCCATGTTGGATTATCCAGGTGATCTATCGTGACTCTATAATTTAAATATAATAATAATAATAGTAATAATAATAATAATAATAATAATAATAATAATAATAATAATAATAATAAGGTCGTTACAGTTTTAAACATAGTCTTCTTTCAGGTTGTGTTAATTTGCAGCTTTCGTCATTTCTGTCACTGGAAATGAGGAAAGCTGCAAATGAGTGTTAGATTATCCTGGTAAACTCTCAGTATTGTATTCAGTGTTAGATTATCCTGATGATCTTTACTGATTCTCCTCAGTGTTGGATTATCCTGGTGATTGCTAGTGATTCTCCTCCATGCTAGAAAATCCTCATGACCTCTTAAGATTTTTTCAGTGTCAGATTATCCTTCTGATCTGTAGTGTTTCTCCGCTATGTTAATTATTATCCCCATGATTTCTAGTGATTCTCTTCTATGTTAGTTATCACCTGTGTTTTTATTCTGATGTCTGCTCCGTTTTCTCCTTGTAGTTGTATTTCCTGTTTTCAGGCTTCCAGTTTCTGTATTTCTGTGATTTCTAGTAGTTTAACAGCTTTTATAAACTCTCACAATGTGTTACCTCCTCCCCAGACTACCCAGCTTTATTAGTCTGCTCTCCTGTTATCTGAATGCTGTTTGAATTTGTGCCATCAACCTATGCTGCCATTCTGCCTTTCCTATTAATTTTGTATTTGGTAGCCTGGTATCACCTGGAGGTCTTTCTGGACAACCCTTATGCTGCTTCGTCTGAGGACATGGTTGCCTGTTGGACTAATCTCGTGTTCCTGACCTCATCTTGGGTAGGTGACGACTCCTCTCACCTGTGATGCTTAGAAATGCCTCTGTGTACAGACTGTTCCTAATGAGTGCTCTAGAACATTCTACTGTAGCTGATGGCAATAAACCAGCTTTTTATTTTTCAGCATTGTGGTTCTCTGCATTGGACTCACCTGTTATATCTTAACAACAATTGCCTTTTTGCTGTAATAGCATTCAAATTAAATTAACAGTGCTTAAAAGAGAGTGAGTCAAAAATTATAGCTTGTTTTGGAAAACACAGGGATAACATAGCTCCTTGTGACCTATGACCATTTGAATGACGTGGTAATATACCTGTGGCAGCAGAGGAGACTGTCTCCCTATCAGGCTCCACTTGCCATCTCGAATTCTGTAACCACTGACTACTCTGCCTGTAAGAAAAACACAATTCAGTGAACCATCAATACCAAAACGTTATTGTGAAATAGAGAAATATTTTGCATTAACTCACCCAGTTGGTGTGTGTGGGTCCTGAAGGCAAAGGGGTAGATAGGGTAGGAAGTGTATTCACAGGCGATGTCTGCAGTTGTGACTGTGGCGCAATTTTGAAAGAATATAAAAATAGGATGTCAACGATGACTGGCTAATCTTCAAAACATAATTCTCTTCCTAATCAGGTTTAATCATGTCAAGTGATACTCCACATGCGAGTCTCAAATACAGTATGATGCATTAATTAATCCTAAAGCTCCAATGATTTCCCCTTGAAGACGTTGGACCAGACTTTCATGCACATCTTCATACTGTGTTACCACTATGGGAAGTCTCCTTGAAAATATTTCTTTGTGATTAAAACCTCTGAATTAATGAAGTGTTCAACCTCTGTACTGATGAGCCCAATAGATCTGTTTATATATGTAATTGACACAGGGGGCTGGGCACAAAACAGATTAGCTACCTGCTGCTACCTGTTTCCAGTCAGACCTCTTTCCTGGAAGGACTGACTCCTTCACGACCGGACTGAACCATGCTCTTGTATTTAATCCAAGGTTGTAATCGTCTCTTTTATTTTAGTTACATGTGCATTATTTGCTGCCTGTGCATTATTTGTAGGATTCTCAGTTGCCTGTGATTAGCTTTTGCAAATTTAGTGCCTGTTACTGCACTGGATAACACTAAAATTGAGGATGCCCCACTGGCTGTTTGTGCAACGTCAAATATTTCGTGTCTACTATCTTCAGCCTGTGTGCAATTTCACAAGCCTAAACCTAATCTAAGGCATCTTGCATGTATTACCTTTGAACCACCCCCGAATCGAAAAAGTCAAAATGTCAACTCTCGGCAGGTCCTTAGTTTGGGTCTCATTAACATAAAGTCCTCAAAATCACTGTTAATAAATTATCAAATTATGGAACACCACCTAGATATGATTGGTTTATGTGAAACTTGGCTGAAACCTACTATTGTCCTCCCCTTAAATGAAGCCTGCCCACCACGTTTAGACACATCCCTTGTGATACAAAGGAAGGCGGAGGTGTTGCATTTATTTATAAATCTAGGTTTAGTTTACTGACTCTTGCGGGGCCTAAAATACAACCCCTGGCAATAATTATGGAATCACCAGCCTTGGAGGATGTTCATTCAGTTGTTTAATTTTGTAGACAAAAAGCAGATCACAGACATGACACAAAACTAAAATCATTTCAAATGGCAACTTTCTGGCTATAAGAAACACTATAAAAAAATCAGGAAAAATAATTGTAGCAGTCAGTAACGGTTACTTTTTTAGACCAAGCAGAGGGAAAAAAATATGGACTCACTCAATTCTGAGGAATAAATTATGGAATCACCCTGTAAATTTTCATCCCCAAAACTAACACCTGCATCAAATCAGATCTGCTCGTTAGTCTGCATCTAAAAAGGAGTGATCACATCTTGGAGAGCTGTTGCACCAAGTGGACTGACATGAATCATGGCTCCAACACGAAAGATGTCAATTGAAACAAAGGAGAGGATTATCAAACTCTTAAAAGAGGGTAAATCATCACGCAATGTTGCAAAAGATGTTGGTTGTTCACAGTCAGCTGTGTCTAAACTCTGGACCAAATACAAACAACATGGGAAGGTTGTTAAAGGCAAACATACTGGTAGACCAAGGAAGACATCAAAGCGTCAAGACAGAAAACTTAAAGCAGTATGTCTCAAAAATCGAAAATGCACAACAAAACAAATGAGGACCGAATGGGAGGAAACTGGAGTCAACGTGAATGGGAGGAAACTGGAGTCAACATCTGTAACCGAACTGTAAGAAACCGCCTAAAGGAAATGGGATTTACATACAGAAAAGCTAAACGAAAGCCATCATTAACACCTAAACAGAAAAAAACAAGGTTACAATGGGCTAAGGAAAAGCAATCATGGACTGTGGATGACTGGATGAAAGTCATATTCAGTGATGAATCTCGAATCTGCATTGGGCAAGGTGATGATGCTGGAACTTTTGTTTGGTGCCGTTCCAATGAGATTTATAAAGATGACTGCCTGAAGAGAACATGTAAATTTCCACAGTCATTGACTATATGGGGATGCATGTCAGGTAAAGGCACTGGGGAGATGGATGTCATTACATCATCAATAAATGCACAAGTTTATGTTGATATTTTGGACACTTTTCTTATCCCATCAATTGAAAGGATGTTTGGGGATGATGAAATCATTTTTCAAGATGATAATGCATCTTGCCATAGAGCAAAAAATGTGAAACATTCCTTGCAAAAAGACACATAGGGTCAATGTCATGGCCTGCAAATAGTCCGGATCTTAATCCAATTGAAAATCTTTGGTGGAAGTTGAAGAAAATGGTCCATGACAAGGCTCCAACCTGCAAAGCTGATCTGGCAACAGCAATCAGAGAAAGTTGGAGTCAGATTGATGAAGAGTACTGTTTGTCACTCATTAAGTCCATGCCTCAGAGACTGCAAGCTGTTATAAAAGCCAGAGGTGGTGCAACAAAATACTAGTGATGTGTTGGAGCGTTCTTCATGATTCCATAATTTTTTCCTCAGAATTGAGTGATTCCATATTTTTTTTCCCTCTGCTTGGTCTAAAAAAGTAACCGTTACTGACTGCCACAATCTTTTTTCCTGATTTCTTAAAGTGGTTCTTAAAGCCAGAAAGTTGCCATTTGAAATGACTTTAGTTTTGTGTCATGTCTGTGATCTGCTTTTTTTTTCTACAAAATTAAACAACTGAATGAACATCCTCCGAGGCCGGTGATTCCATAATTTTTGCCAGGGGTTGTATAATTAGTTTGAACATTTGACTCTCTGCTCAGGATGCCACAGATAGCCAAGTTCAGAAGAATAAAACTCAAACATGTTACTTTGTGACCGTACATAGGACACTGGGCCCAAATTCTGAATTCTTAGATGAATTTGTTGAGTTTATCTCAGAATATCAGAATGTTATCATGCAGATAACATTCTGATTGTTGGTTACTTCAACATTCATTTAAACAAGCCTTCTGACTGCCTCTGCAAATTATTTATGGACGACATAGACACGTTTGGATTCCAGCAATGCATTCAGGGTTCAACTCACATTAGTGGAAACACCCTGGATTTGGTCCTCACTCATGGTATAACTTTCTCAAATATTGACATCATGTCTATTGCATCAGTGGTTTCTCATCACTCACTTGCTCCATTTGCAATCTCTTTGCCCTGCTCACTGGGACAAGACACTTATTTATCATGCATGAACTCCTCAACTACAGTTGAATTTGGAGCCAGACTGCCTGATATCTTAGCATCATTTTCAGAACCTGATCATGCAGTAGACAGTTTTGTGGACAGGTTAAACTCGGCGCTCACAAGCACAATGGATATGATCACTACACCTACACCTACACTAACCACACCCCCACCCCCAAAATGACTCTCCTTGGTCCAGTGATCATTTACGTGGCCTCAAGTACAAGTCTAGAGGCCTAGAGCGAAAATGGTGTGGCTCAAAACTAGAAGTATTCCACTTTGCATGGTGTGATGCTATTCTGGACTATAAATACACACTACTGGCTACAAAATGGGCCTACTACTCTGATTTGATTAACAAAAACAAGTATAATTTAAAGTTGTTGTTTGACATGCTGGCAACACTTATTCAAGGACGACCACCTGTAAGTCGTTCTCCATTTACCGCTCAAGAATTCTTACAATACTCTGAAAGGCCTTAGTTCTGCCACTGCACATGTTACAGATATGGGTCCCATCACTGATACCTCACCTAGATTTTGCTGAATTTGATGGTATTTCATTGGGTACGCTGATGAAACTTGTAACTTCTGCTAAATGCACAACATGTCTTTTCAACCTTGTACCAACAAAACTGTTTAAGGACCTGTGGCCTACATTTGGGCTAATGTTACTGGAAATTATTAACCTGTCACTAACCTGGGGATGTGTTCCTAAATGTTTTAAATCTGCAGTGATTAAATTAATATTTAAGGAATCCAACCTTGATCCCAGTCTACTGAAAAATTACTCTCTGATACCAAACCTATCATTTGCTCTAAGACTCTTGAAAAAGTGGTTTCACAGCAGCTCGTGGACCACCTTATTGAGAATAATCTCTATGAGCCACTGCAGTCTGCACTTAGAATACTCCATCTTAGGCCCTCTGCTTTTCTCCCTTTATATGGCACCCCTTGGGCATATACTGTGACATTATGTGATTACTTTTCACTGCTATGCTGATGATACTCAATTAAACATGTCGATAATTGCTGGTAATCTCATACACATAAAGACTTTAGAGGATTTCTTACTTTTAAATTCAGAGATGACTGAAATGATGGTTCTTGGTCCAATGACACATCAAAATCAGTTTGACCAGCAAAATATTAACTTAGACTCGTGCATTATAAATTACTCTGACAAAGTGAGGAACCTTGGGGTGATTTTTGAACCCACATTTTCCTTTGACCTATATCTCAGAAAAATCACAAGGACTGCTTTCTTCCACCTTCACAACATAGTGGAGATTCATTCCATCCTGTATGGATGGATAGGTATTAGGTGCCTTTAATACCTATGGCAGTGCCTTTAATGCCATAGGTATTAAAGGCACTGCGCTGCGGTGGTTTGAATCATATTTATCTAATAGATTACAATTTGTTCATGTAAATGGGGAATCTTCTTCACAGACTAAGGTTAATTATGGAGTTCCACAAGGTTCTGTACTAGGACCAATTTTATTCACTTTATACATGCTTCCCTTAGGCAGTATTATTAGACGGCATTGCTTAAATTTTCATTGTTACGCAGATGATACCCAGCTTTATCTATCCATGAAGCCAGAGGACACACACCAATTAGCTAAACTGCAGGATTGTCTTACAGACATAAAGACATGGATGACCTTTAATTTCCTGCTTTTAAACTCAGATAAAACTGAAGTTATTGTACTTGGCCCCACAAATCTTAGAAACATGGTGTCTAACCAGATCCTTACTCTGGATGGCATTACCCTGACCTCTAGTAATACTGTGAGAAATCTTGGAGTCATTTTTGATCAGGATATGTCATTCAAAGCACATATTAAACAAATATGTAGGACTGCTTTTTTGCATTTACGCAATATCTCTAAAATTAGAAAGGTCTTGTCTCAGAGTGATGCTGAAAAACTAATTCATGCATTTATTTCCTCTAGGCTGGACTATTGTAATTCATTATTATCAGGTTGTCCTAAAAGTTCCATGAAAAGCTTTCAGTTAATTAAAAATGCTGCAGCTAGAGTACTAACGGGGACTAGAAGGAGAGAGCATATCTCACCCATATTGGCCTCTCTTCATTGGCTTCCTGTTAATTCTAGAATAGAATATAAAATTCTTCTTCTTACTTATAAGGTTTTGAATAATCAGGTCCCATCTTATCTTAGGGACCTCATAGTATCATATCACCCCAATAGAGCGCTTCGCTCTCAGACTGCAGGCTTACTTGTAGTTCCTAGGGTTTGTAAGAGTAGAATGGGAGGCAGAGCCTTCAGCTTTCAGGCTCCTCTCCTGTGGAACCAGCTCCCAATTCAGATCAGGGAGACAGACACCCTCTCTACTTTTAAGATTAGGCTTAAAACTTTCCTTTTTGCTAAAGCTTATAGTTAGGGCTGGATCAGGTGACCCTGAACCATCCCTTAGTTATGCTGCTATAGACTTAGACTGCTGGGGGGTTCCCATGATGCAATGAGTGTTTCTTTCTTTCTTTCTCTTTTTGCTCTGTATGCACCACTCTGCATTTAATCATTAGTGATTGATCTCTGCTCCCCTCCACAGCATGTCTTTTTCCTGGTTCTCTCACTCAGCCCCAACCAGTCCCAGCAGAAGACTGCCCCTCCCTGAGCCTGGTTCTGCTGGAGGTTTCTTACTGTTAAAAGGGAGTTTTTCCTTCCCACTGTCGCCAAGTGCTTGCTCACAGGGGGTCGTTTTGACCGTTGGGGTTTTTACGTAATTATTGTATGGCCTTGCCTTACAATATAAAGCGCCTTGGGGCAACTGTTTGTTGTGATTTGGCGCTATATAAATAAAATTGATTGACTGATATATGGCTGATGCTGAGACTCTGATCTATGCATTTGTCTCTTCTAGATTGCACCACTGCAGTGTCCTATTCTCTGACTTACCGCAGTCCAGGATTAGGGGTCTCCAACTGATTCAAAATGCTGCTGCCAGATTTTGACAAGAAGCAGAATGTTTGACCACATTACACTGATTTAGGCCTCCCTTCATTGGCTTCCTGTCCCTGAGTTCTGATTTTAAGGTTCTGTTACTAACTTATAAAATTATTCATAGATTAGCGCCTTCCGTACTAGCTGATCTAATTACACCCTATGTACTGGCCCGTGCTCTGTGTTCTCAGGGCGCATGACTACTTTCTGTTCCCAAGGTTAAAAAATAGTTGACAGAGCTTTCTCTTATCATGCATGTGCCTTGTGGAATGATCTCTCTGCAGAGAAAAACGGTCAGATTCCATAGAGACATTTAACTTCAGACTGTGCTTGTTCTGTTAGACCTCAGTGCTGCTTTTGATACTGTTGACCATAAAATTTTATTACAGAGATTAGAGCATGCCATAGGTATTAAAGACACTGTGCTGCAGTGGTTTGAATCATATTTATCTAATAGATTACAATTTTTTCATGTAAATGGGGAATCTTCTTCACAGACTAAGGTTAATTATGGAGTTCCACAAGGTTCTGTGCTAGGACCAATTTTATTCACTTTATACATGTTTCCCTTAGGCAGTATTATTAGACGGCATTGCTTAAATTTTCATTGTTACACAGATGATACCCAGCTTTATCTATCCATGAAGCCAGAGGACACACACCAATTAGCTAAACTGCAGGCTTGTCTTACAGACATAAAGACATGGATGACCTCTAATTTCCTGCTTTTAAATTCAGATAAAACTGAAGTTATTGTACTTGGCTCCACAAATCTTAGAAACATGGTGTCTAACCAGATCCTTACTCTGGATGGCATTACCCTGACCTCTAGTAATACTGTGAGAAATCTTGGAGTCATTTTTGATCAGGATATGTCATTCAATGCGCATATTAAACAAATATGTAGGACTGCTTTTTTGCATTTGCGCAATATCTCTAAAATTAGAAAGGTCTTGTCTCAGAGTGATGCTGAAAAACTAATTCATGCATTTATTTCCTCTAGGCTGGACTATTGTAATTCATTATTATCAGGTTGTCCTAAAAGTTCCCTGAAAAGCAGTGATGCCGGTAACGCGTTACTTAGTAACGCGTTACTCTAATCTGACCACTTTTTTTAGTAACGAGTAATCTAACGCGTTAATCTTTCCAAATCAGTAATCAGATTAAAGTTACTTCTTCATGTCACTGTGCGTTACTATTATTTTTCATTGTGGGTCGATAGCAGCATTAAACTTGGTCTGTGGGCAGGGGGTCGGGGTTCGACTGAACTGCCCACTTTCAGTGAGCTGTGAGCTTATCATCCGCGGTTTTTTGCAGCTGCTTGACTCGTCGTCACCTCTTAAAGCACGGTGATCAGCACACCTGCACTGAGCTTTACAAAGACATTTTTATACTTTTTTTCCTCCTTTATTTAGAGCTGAGCTGAGCCGCTCCGTATCTGCACGTTAAAACAGCTGATCCTCCGTGACGCGTCAACAACTAACACTATTTTCCACTCAAATGCACCTAAACTCTCTTTCTGAGGACCATATGATGTGAAAACACAATAAAACTTTCTTACCTGTAAATCTGGTCACGTTTTCTGCATAAATAAATGTTATCCATTCTTTGTGCTCAAACGCCAAAGTAGGGGCGAATCCAGATGGAATGGGGGCGTGGGGGAGGGATGTGCCCCCCTCACAACACCCCTAGATTAAAGGTCCAGTTTTGAAGCCTTTTTTTACTACAACTACTAATACTACTTAAAATAATATTAATTTCGACAAGTAAAATATTTAGAGAGAATTTAAATGTTAGAAAAATGCAAGAATGAATTTAATAGTTACATTTATAAACAATGTAGGTTCGAAATTGCAAGTTTTACTGTTACAGTGCTGTCAACAGTTAAATATGAGGTCAAGAAAGAGGTCTTTATTTTACTTTTTATAAAACAAGTATTTATTTTCATTGAAGTCAAGAAAGGGTGACTATAAAGTAAGTTTTGGCAAAACATGTATCATTTGTCATGTTGAGGTGGCAGAGGGTTGTTGTCGGCAGCTGGGAAAAGTAACTAAAAAAGTAACTAGTAATCTAACTTAGTTACTTTTACAATTGAGTAATCAGTAAAGTAACTAAGTTACTTTTTCAAGGAGTAATCAGTAATCAGTAATTGGATTACTTTTTCAAAGTAACTGTGGCAACACTGCTGAAAAGCCTTCAGTTAATTCAAAATGCTGCAGCTAGAGTGCTAACAGGGACTAGAAGGAGAGAGCATATCTCACCTATATTGGCCTCTCTTCATTGGCTTCCTGTTAATTCTAGAATAGAATTTAAAATTCTTCTTCTTACTTATAAGGTTTTGAATAATCAGGTCCCATCTTATCTTAGGGACCTCATAGTACCATATCACCCCAAAAGAGCGCTTCGCTCTCAGACTGCAGGCTTACTTGTAGTTCCTAGGGTTTGTAAGAGTAGAATGGGAGGCAGAGCCTTCAGCTTTCAGGCTCCTCTCCTGTGGAACCAGCTCCCAATTCAGATCAGGGAGACAGACACCCTCTCTACTTTTAAGATTAGGCTTAAAACATTCCTTTTTGCTAAAGCTTATAGTTAGGGCTGGATCAGGTGATCCTGAACCATCCCTTAGTTATGCTGCTATAGACTTAGACTGCTGGGGGGTTCCCATGATGCACTGAGTGTTTCTTTCTCTTTTTCCTCTGTATGCACCACTCTGCATTTAATCATTAGTGATTGATCTCTGCTCCCCTCCACAGCATGTCTTTTTCCTGGTTCTCTCCCTCAGCCCCAACCAGTCCCAGCAGAAGACTGCCCCCCCCCCCCCCCGAGCCTGGTTCTGCTGGAGGTTTCTTCCTGTTAAAAGGGAGTTTTTCCTTCCCACTGTTGCCAAGTGCTTGCTCACAGGGGGTCGTTAGGGTTTTTCCGTAATTATTGTATGGCCTTGCCTTACAATATAAGGCGCCTTGGCGCCTTTGGCGCTATATAAATAAAATTGATTTGATTTGATTTAAAGACATCTATCCTCCTTCTCATACAGTTAACACACCAATGTAATACCAGTGTAATTCATATTATTAGCAATGGAAAAGGCCTCAGCCTCACTACATCTAAATTCTGGGTCTGTTAGTGAAGCACAGGGCTAGCTGCCAGTGACCATCTTAGTAATAGCTCAGCTTTCGAGTTGATTTATTGCTGCTGAACTATTGCCTCAGGAGCAGGTATTTCCAGCTGACTAAGTCTGTTCTTTTTCTCACTGTCCGAGGCACTGACGACACCCCCGATGGATTCATGGGTGCTGGACTGACCTCAGGATGCCCTGCCTGCTGCACCAATAACTGAAAGTCATATTTCATGAGACCTAACTGGAACTGGACATCGCTTTTTAATTATAGACTATGTTTTTGTTGCTCTTTTTTTCTGACTGTTAAGAAATTCTTGTAAAATCTGTAAAAACCCTGTAACTGTTAGAAAACCTTGTAACTGTTAGCATGGCCTAAGCAGTGGGTCACCACTCTGAGTCTGGTCTGCTTGAGGTTTCTTCTTCATTATCACCATTATCGCCTGTGTGCTTGCTCAGGGTGGGCTGGTAAGGTTAGACCTTACTTGTGTGAAGAGACTTGAGGCAATATTGTAGTGATCTGATAATAGATAAATAAAATAAACTGAACTGAATAAATTGAATTAGCAGTGTACATTAAAAACCAACCTGCACTAAACACTTATTTCTAAATGGCCAGATGTAGAAGAAAACGTTTTTCCATATACATGTAAGTGTTTGGTCAAAACCCTTAAAATGTTTTCTTCAAGTGAAATCCTCAGAAATTCTGTGTTTGCAACAGGCAAATTTACAGAGGTATTTAAAGAAATGATATGCTTGTACACACCTTTTTTTCCTGGGAGGATGACCGTGTCCATAGACATCAACAAATATATTCCAGCCATTAATGGCTGCCTAATAGGAGGGAAACACATAGACCCACAGCTGTTACAGTAGAGAAGTCTGGGATTTTTTTTCCCCTCACATGTTCCTCAACTTTCCAAGGTCAAAGTAACATTTCTGCTCTACAAGCTGCTTATATGCAGAGGGCTAAACAAGTATTGAACGCATCACCATTTTTCTCAGGAAATATATTTCTAAAGGTGCTATTGACATAAAATTTTCACCAGATGTCTGTTACGACCCAGGTAATCCATATATGCAAAGAAACCAAAACAAATAAGCACATAAATTACGTTATTTGTAATAAGATGGAATGAGACAGGAAAAAAGTACTGAACACGCTTACTGAAATTTATTTAACACTTTGTACAAAAGTCTTTGTTGATGATGATGACAGCTTCAAGATGTCTCAAGTATGGACAAACTAGACACATACATTGGCCTATTCTTCCACACAAACAGTCTTCAAATCTTGAAGGTTCCGTGGACCTCTTCTACAAACTCTGATCTTTAGTTCTTTCCTTAGATTTTCTATTGGATTCAAGTCAGAAGACTGGCTGGGTCATTTTAGCAGCTTTATGTTCATTGTCTGAAACCAGTTGAGAGTTTCCTTGGCTGTGTGTTTGGGATCACTGTGTTTGTGTTTGCAGAAATGTCCACCCTCGTTTCATCTTCATCATCCTGGTAGATTTTTAATCAAGAATGCCTCTGTACATTTTTTCATTCATCCTTCCTTCAATTATATGAATTTTTCCTGTGCCGGATGCTGAAGACCAGCCCCACACCATGATATTCCCACCTCCAAACTTCAATGTTGGTGTGGTGTTTTTGGGGTGATGTGCAATGCCATTTATGGTGTGTATTATGGCATGATAAAGAATTCAGTTTGGATCTCAACTGACCAGAATAAATTCTCCCAGTATTTCACAGGCTTGCTTAATGTTGTGCAGCAAACTTTAAAGGAGCTTCAACATGCTTTTTCTTCAGCAATGGAGTCTTGCGTGGTGAGCGTGCACAGAGGCCATGGTAGTGGAGTGCATTACTTATTGCAGGTTTTCTTTGAAATACCTGCTATTTCCAGGTCTTTCTGAAGTGGTCCTTGGCTCTTGGACAACTCTTCTGATTATTCTTTTCACTCCTCTGTCAGAAATCTTGTGAGGAGTACCTGGTCATGGCTGGTTTATTGTGAAATGATGTTCTTTCCACTTTCAGATTACGGCCCCACAGTGCTCACTGTAACATTCAGAAGTTTAGAAATCCTTCTGTAACCAGTATGTTTTGCAACAGTAAGGCTGAGAAGATCTTGAGAGAGCTCTTTGCTTTTGCCTGTCATGAGATGTTTCTTGTGTGACATCTTGGTAAGGAAACATGCATTACAGGCCATCAGTTGGGACTGAACTAGCTGATGTTAGTTTGCACTGACAAGGGGCAGGACTACTTTCTAATAACTGATAAGATTTCAGCTGGTGTCTTGGCTTTCCATATCTTTTTACACCTCCCTTTCTTTAGGTCTTTTTTTCCTGTGTCATTTCACATTATTACACATAATTAATTAATTAATTAATTAATTAATGGACACCTATGATTTTGCTTATTTATATGTGTGGATTATTTGGGTTGTTACTGGCATCTGGTGAAAATTTCATGTCAATAGCACCTTTACAAATATATTTACTGAGAAAAATGGTTACGTGTTCAATACTTATTTTACTTGTATGTTATTGAGGCTGGAGGTTTCTTCCTGTTAAAAGGGAGTTTTTCCTTCCCACTGTTGCCAAGTGCTTGCTCACAGGGGGTCGTTTTGACCGTTGGGGTTTTTCCGTAATTATTGTATGGCCTTGCCTTACAATATAAGGCGCCTTGGGGCAACTGTTTGTTATGATTTGGCGCTATATAAATAAAATTGATTTGATTTATTTCAGATGTTCCAGAACAGCTTGGTGTAAGGTGATGGTGGGATCAACCACCGCTGTTAAGACTTAAGGAGGCATATATGAACTTATCTGTATCCAACTAATTTTAAAACCAGTAGTGTCATCTAAATCAAACCATGGCCATTTCGCATTTGCCACTTGGTGAGTGAGTATTCTTAAAATTTGTCCTGCCACTTACAAACATCTGGACAACCTGAATTTGTTTGAAAACGTGATCTGAATGTCAGCTGTAATGCATGTACAATAACATATTTTTCAAGTTACAATCACTAAAAAGAACAGAACAAATTTACAGTTTTGAATAACTTACGGTTTGGATGTCAACCTTAAGCTAAGTCCTGAGCAGTCTTTATGGTGGTCTGGAAAAAATACAAATTTTATCATTATTATTGGTTCTACTATGTACCATACATCAGCACCATCACTATAGTTCTTTTCTTTTATTAATGCCAGGTAGCCAACTAAGATGCCAATTGGGAGCCAACGGGGTCAGCTCAAAGGAATGAAGAACGCAACTTTGGGTGGTGATGGATTTTCAGCCATGCTGAGGAGGATCAGTGGTCGAGCACTGGGAGTAAACAATGTGGGACGCACACTGGTAGCAGTAAAACTGAACAATACAGTTGTGTTCAAAATAATAGCAGTGTGTTTAAAAATGTGAGCAAAGCTCCAAATTATTATAATAGGTTTTATTTCCACACATGGAACTGCATTCTGTATCAAAACATATAGTAGAGAAGCTTGAATCTTCGACTGGACTGGGTTGCTTGACGCGAGGACGTTTCGCTTCAAATCGCAGAAGCTTCCTCAGCTAAAATTCTTGCTCTGGTGGTCTGACTTCTGTCTTGACTCTTGTAGAGAAGAATAATCAAGAAGTCACAAAAGCTGGAGTTTTAAAGGTTGCTTAGTCTCACCTATGTAGTGTTCGTTATAGTTTTCCTGACATCTGATAGAATACACTACATTGCTCTGTTTGTAACTAGGGATCTGTTTGTAACTAGATATTAGCAGATAGCAATATCTGCTCTTTGGCTCAAACCACCCCTTTGAACACAAGCTCGGGGTGATCAGGACGCTTCAACACAGAGCCCTACAGGTGCCCACAACTGCAGAGGGAAGGGCTAAAGAACAACTTGTCCGGAAAGCCCTCACAGTATGTGGGTACCCACAATGGTCCCTGGACAAAGTGCAGAAGTCCCAGAGAACAAAGAGACCAGATAGACAGGAGACGGAGACAAGAAGAAGAGGAGTGTCTCTCCCTTATTTAGCAGGAGTAGGGGAAAAACTACAGAGGATCTTCAGACAGCACAAAATCCCAGTTTACTTTAAACCGGTTAACACCTTGAGACAGAAATTAGTTCACCCTAAGGACAGGATCCCTAGTTACAAACAGAGCAATGTAGTGCATTCTATCAGATGTCAGGAAAACTGTAACGAACACTACATAGGTGAGACTAAGCAACCTTTACACAAAAGGCTATACCAGCACCGCAGAGAGTGCGCCAGTGGACCTCAGTCTGCCGTTCATCTCCACCTTAAAGACACTAACCACACGTTTGAGGACAAGGAAATTAAAATATTAGCTAGAGAGAAGAAATGGTTTGAGAGAGGGGTCAAGGAGGCATTCTTTGTGAAACATTTGAAATCTAGCCTTAACCGGGGAGGGGGTCTGAGACACGCTTTATCCCCTGTTTACAATGGGGTACTCGGGTCAAAGCAGTTTCAGTCTTTTGTTCATGGTAATGAGTCATTCACGTCATCAGCAGCATCGTCAAGGGAGCCATCAGGAGAGGGACAGCTGCCCTGTCATTAGGAGGGTGTTAACTAGAGCACAATAGGTGCTAATTAAAGCAATTGTTTTAGTCACCAGCCTATAGCAGTCTGCCTCTCGGTAGGAGGGGTCTGGTTAGGTTTAAAACTCCAGCTTTTGTGACTTCTTGATTATTCTTCTCTACAAGAGTCAAGACAGAAGTCAGACCACCAGAGCAAGAATTTTAGCTGAGGAAGCTTCTGCGATTTGAAGCGAAACGTCCTCACGTCAAGCAACCCAGTCCAGTCGAAGATTCAAGCTTCTCTACTATGGAAACCACCTGGACAACTGAGAGCCTACACAGCATCAAAACATATCAAAACATGAAGAAAAATTTACCTTATTTGTTATTACTTTACAGAAAGTGAAGAAAAAGGAATATCAGGCTGTTAAAAAAATGTCTCTTTCTTGTCATGTACTAATTATATGAAGTGCCTTTCAACTGTTTTCAAAAGTACTATATAAATATATTTAAAAAATGATCTTTCATATTGTAAGTATTAAATGGGTGGGTGGGGGGGATTCAGGACAGTTTATTAGAGCCCAAGGTTAATTATTAAATGTCTTATTTGGCTAGAAGTCCAAAAGCCAAAAGTATTTAAGATGCTCTGATGTACATAAAATGGAAAAAGTACCACATTCACACAGATGAGAAATAAATACAGAATATCAGGTATTTTTCCACACATAAAGACAGTGTTTGATTGGTTTATACCAAATACAAAAAAAATTGTGATTTTCTAATTACAGTGATATAACTGAAGCATATATAATCTTGATGATAAGACAATTTCCTGTAGGACTCACCTCTAAAACCAGTAACATCCCCATAATGCATCTGCAGCACAAAGTAGGAAATCCCTGAATTTCTTCCAACTTTAAAACCAACATCTATGGAAGCAACAGAGGTGAAGAACACAGTGGTAAAATTAGGGAAATGACAACATGGACATATACAGTGCTCTGAAAAGGTTTTTGCGCACTGATGAATTATTCTTTCTGTATCGGTCACAGTTAATCTCAGATATTCATACAAAATTTAATGCAACACAACGGAGTAATCACAAAATAGAGGCTTTAACTGATAGTAAGCTGCTTCAGGGTGGATCTGCATGTTGATTTGGCAGACGTTTAACGCTGGATGTTCTTCTTAACGGAAGTCCATATTACATGGAGTTTAAAATAAAATACTTAATGGGGTGCAGTAGGCAGGAGTGGGGTTTGAAATGGGAACCTTCCACATTGTAAATAAGCACACTTAACCGCTTGACCACCACCCCTAACTGATCATTTTATTCATTGAACAAGTTATCCAACACCTCCAAGTGGCTCAAACACTTCCAGACCTGACCATGATGGGATGTACGCAGAGTGATATATTATATGAAGAAGGTCACAGTAACATGCTCACAAAGTGATCTGAAATCGATGACCATCTTGTGTGCATATGCGTCAGGTCTGGACAGGTCATGTGAGGTCTGGGAGCATGCACTGGTGCCACTGTAGCCACCACTCTATGGAATTATCTTGGGACCTGGGTGGCAACCATTGAGAAAACTGGTCCATCCCCATGTCTTGAAAATAACCATGAACGTGCTGCAACGAGGTGGAACGTGCAACTCTTAACCCTTCTCCAGCCAGGAGGATCCTTAACACTGAGACACCCCTGTACTAGATCATGCCAAAATGTCAAAACTGACATTCCCTCTCTATATAAGTGATACTCCTTATCTCATTCTCCTTAATTAACCATTTGTTTGACACAAGCTCAATCCAGCAGTACCCAAGGATCATACAAAGACACCTAGCACTAAAGACGTCCAGTTAGTGTCCAAAACTCACAACCATAAAAACAGTAAAACAGGTAGTATCAGGACCCTAAAGAACTGGACCTTTGTTCTCCTACAAAGACAGCTGCATTGTGAAACACCTGTGTCCAGCAACCTCATAAATTCCTCAAACTCTTACCACGCAACACATCTCTCAATCTCAAAGGCCGTGCATGGACTCAAGAGAGCTGAATGTCACTGTCAAGATGTGAATGTCTCCACAAGTTCAACACTTTCACCACATACAGATTTACTTCTGATAGCGTAGTTCAGAAAGTCACTGCAAGCTAATACACACACCAACTCTACCTACAGTACATTAGCTAATGAGGGGAACGACAAGTGTCAAGGGCATAGGAATGTATCTGCACTGTCCTGACTTCATTACATTAGCTGTGTGTGAAATATATAAAGGAATTTGAGATTCTTCTCCCATTTACAAAATAAGACTCCCAACAAGTAACCTCTTGACTACATCATTGAATTATTGCCCTGTCAGGAAGAATGCTGTTCTATGGCATAAAATGCATCTGGCAAGTTGAAAGGCCAGGGGTGGTGACTGATTAAACCCAGAGAAAACTGCTCTTATTTACAGTGCCATACACACACTAACCATGTCATGACAATAACATGACAATACTGGTCTTTCAATAATGAATGGTAGATGGACTGCATTTATAAAGCATTTTTTTCATCCGAATCAGAAGTTCAAAGCACATTATAATGATGCCTCACATTCGCCCATTCACACACCGATGTCAGGGTGCTGCCATGCAGGGCACTCAACTGCACAACTGAAGCACAACTTGGAAATTAAGGCAGGCAGCCAGTGGACACCCAGTTTCTTTACACTGCCCGCGTCAGGGTCGAGGCCGACATCTGTCAGACTCCGTTGGTGGGAACACGAGTCCGGGGACTCTAGTCATGAGTCTGTCAAACTATTGAAGTTTGCGGATGACATCATCCTCTCTGAACTCATCTCTGGGGGAGATGAGTACGCCTACAGATCGGAGATCAGCCAACTAATGACTTGGTGCAGCCACAACAGCCTGGAGCTGAACAAAGACAGTGGAGATAGTTGTGGACTTGAGACAGAACCCAGCCAGACCTGTACCCAAAACTCTGTGTGACTCTGCAGTCAGCAAATTCAGTATCCACCATGATATCAAAATGTCAGTTTGTACTGCCTTAATTGGAACTCTTTGCACAAGCAGAATACCAACAGGTATCAGTGTTTAGTTTAATGTGCATTCTAACAAAACTAGAGGTCTAAAGATGAAGATGTCTAAGATGAAACCCTCTTTACATAGGCAGAGTTCATTAAAAGAGATGTTTAAAAGAAACATAAGAAGGCTTAGGGGAATTCACGCAACATACCTTTTGGTAACTTAGTAGGCGGTGCATTCCGGGCCCATGCATACATGATTGAAGGTTCACCCTTACAGGTGTCACGTACACCACCGCAGTTCCTTAAAAGAAATGTAAATAATCAAGCCCAGCTTCTCCTTTTGAATGACAAGAATCAGAAGAACTCCAAACCACAGAACACAAAAGTCTACACTACAAGAAATAATCACAACATTGAGCTCAGTAACAAATAAGCTGTTGCAAAAACCTGAATCCTTGTCAGACAACAAGATAAAGAACTAGCTAACAGTGCATCAGGGATGTCAAAAAATGTTTTCCCCTCGATTATCCATCCTGCATTGAGTGAAAACACATCCTGGTGCATCATTAAAGAGTGAATAATGGCTCCATCGGACATCATTTGCCTCACTGATTTTTACTACTCAAATGTGCATCCAAAAGAAAGATACACCGAGAACTGGTGGTGGAACAATGATGTTCAGGGAAGTATAAGGAGAAAGAGGTTGGCGAAAAAGAATTGGGATATTCACAAAGATGAAGAAAGTAGGCAGGAGTATACGGAGATTCTGCATAAGGTGAAAAGAGAAGTGGCAAAAGGAAAAGGCATATAGTGAGCTGTACATGAAGTTGAACAGTAAGGAAGGAGAAAAGAACTTGTACCAATTGGTTACACAAAGGGACAGAGCTGGAAAGGATGTGCAGCAGGTTAGGGTGATAAAGCAAGGAGAGTGGTTGAGAAGGTGGGGTGAATATGTTGAGGAGCTGATGAATGAATAAAATGAGAGGGAGAAAAGGGTGGATGATGTGGAGAAAGTAAATCAGGAAGTGCAAGAGATTAGTCAGGATGAAGTGAGGGCAGCTATATACAGGATAAAGAGCGGAAAGGCAGTTGGTCCAGATGATATTCCAGAGGAGGTATGGAAATGTCTAGGAGAGATGGCAGTGGAGATTCTACACAGATTGTTTAATAAACTCTTGGAAAGTGAGAGGATGCCTGAGGAGTGGAGACGAAGTGTGCTGGTTCCTATTTTTAAGAACAAGGGTGATGTGACAAGCTGCAGTAACTGCAGAGGAATAAAGCTGATCAGCCACAGCATGAAGTTATGGAAAAGAGAAGTAGAAGCTAGGCTCAGAAAACAGTTGAAGATCTGTGAGCAGCAATATGGTTTCACACTGAGAAAGACCACTACAGATTAGGGATGTTAATCTCATCACTGACAACAATTCGATACGCATCTCGATACACTACCAGCGATACGATACATCTTGCGATACATGACTATACGATGTGATACAATTCACCCGTTCCCGATTTGATGCGATTTGATATTGCGATTTGATTTTGATGGCAATTCAATTCCTCACAATGCAATATGATGCGATGTTGTGCGATAAGATGCAATTCAACATGATGCAAAGAAATTATACCAAAAATTTAAATAGAAAATAAGAAGCTGTAATTCAGTATGGTACTATGGTATTCGTCTTCTTCTGATTCTACTAGAGGCAGAGGATTTGTTTTACTCCTTATAAGCAACAAATCTACCAGAGTCAACATTAAGGAACAGGAATCAGTTTCCTCATATTTGCAACCTGTTTAATCACAATGTCAGAATTTAAACAGTACAGTAAACAGTAAAACAACATCACTCTCAATGAGTGACTTAACGTGACACTTTCAGTAGGTAATGTCCATATTCCTGTCTGCCTGACAGATATTAATATGAACTCTTCAGCAGGTAGACTAAT